>NC_037688.1:66605526-66606027 GCF_003255815.1 Theropithecus gelada
AGATGATTTATATATTTTCTTTTTTAGCCTATTGATGTTATGGATTATGAAAATTGATTTTTGAATGTAGAATCAGTCTTGCATTCTTGGAATAAATCCACATTTGTTGTGGTATATAATTATTTTCTACACTTTTGGATTTAATTTGCTGCTACTTTCTTAAGGAGTGTTGCATCTTTGTTCATTATAAGTATTGATCTGTAGTTTTCCTCTCTCGTAGTGTATTTGTCTGCTTTTGTAGTTTAGTGATGGCTTCACAGAATGAGTTAGAAAATGTTTTTCTGGGCCGGGCGCGGTGGCTCAAGCCTGTAATCCCAGCACTTTGGGAGGCCGAGACGGGCGGATCACGAGGTCAGGAGATCGAGACCATCCTGGCTAACACGGTGAAACCCCGTCTCTACTAAAAAATACAAAAAACTAGCCGGGCGCGGTGGCGGGCGCCTGCAGTCCCAGCTACTCGGGAGGCTGAGGCAGGAGAATGGCGGGAACCCGGGAGGCGGA
>NC_037688.1:66606101-66606932 GCF_003255815.1 Theropithecus gelada
AAAAAAAAAAAAAAAAAAAAAAAATATTTTAAAATAGGCCAGGCATGGTGACTCATGCCTGTAATCTCAGTACTTTGGGAGGCTGAAGCAGGCAGATTGCCTGAGGTCAGGAACTCAAGACCAGGCTGGCCAACATGGCGAAACCCCGTCTTTACTAAAAATACAAAAAAAAAAAAAAAAAAAAAATTAGCCAGGTGTGATGGCTGGTGCCTGTAATTCCAGCTGCTCGGGAGGCTGAGGCAGGAGAATGGCCTGAACCCAGGCAGTAGAGGTTGCAGTGAGCTGAGATCATACCAGCGCACTCCAGCCTGGGCAACAGAGTAAGACTCCACCTCAAAAAAAATTAAAAATAAAATTAAATGCATAAAACAATAGAAGGATAAGTTTCCTGAGGACAAGAGCAAAACCAGAGCTTTTCTGTGTCCTATCTGTTGTACACACAGAGGGCCCTCAACAAATATCTGCTTACATTACACCCAGGGAATTTGTTTACTTTAGTGCATTACAAAAGAATGAGAAAAGCCGGCCAGGCGCAGTGGCTCACGCCTGTAATCCCAGCACTTTGGGAGGCCGAGACGGTCGAATCACGAGGTCAGGAGATCGAGACCATCCTGGCTAACACGGTGAAACCCCGTCTCTACTGAAAATACAAAAAACTAGCCGGGCGTGGTGGCGGGCGCCTGTAGTCCCAGCTACTCAGGAGGCTGAGGCAGGAGAATGGCGTAAACCCGGGAGACGGAGCTTGCAGTGAGCTGAGATCCGGCCACTGCACTCCAGCCTGGGCCACAGAGCGAGACTCTGTCTCAAAAAAAAAAAAAAAAAAAAAAAAAA
>NC_037688.1:66607032-66772038 GCF_003255815.1 Theropithecus gelada
AAAAAAAAAAAAAAAAAAAAAAAAAAAGAATGAGAAAAGCCAAGTCTTCTCAAAAGCAAACATCAACGTGGCAGACAGACGACTAAATTCCATGATAACACAGTATATAATACAGTATAATGGGCATGATACAGGTAATAATAACAGAAAAACAAATCTGTTTTTCAGCCATGAATTACACTCTCTCTGTGGCTCTGGGCGAGAAGCATGCCTACAGTTACTCTGGGCTGCAAGTTGTTAAATCATGGTGGATGATCCCATAAGGAACCAAACAAGATCACTGGAATTCATTCATTTGCCAGGTACCCTGGGAATTCTTTCATTTCCCCCCAGACCTGACTGCCTCCTCCCATTACTGGGGCAGCCGTTGGGCTGTACCACACAGACTCACTACGAGGCGGGAGCGAGGCCCAGAAACACAAAGCCAGCATTCCAGGTCTAGCCACAAAGAGTATAAAATAAGCAGCTCTCTACATTCAGTCCAAAGCAACAACAAGGTGGTTGGGAGGAGGGTGGAGGGACACACTCAATAATGAAAACCTAGATCTGCAACTGCTGGTTTTATGTCTGGGAGTGATTCTTTTGCCTGCATACAGCTCAGTGTTTGCATTAAGAAAATGGGAATCATAATATACATCTAACTCAAGGATTATTTGGAAGACAGTGGTTTGCACCAGATCTAGCACATAGTAGGTGCTCTCCAAATGTTTTCTTTTCTCAGTAAGTTTCCACACATCTTCACCTTCGACCTTCAACTTTTAAATAAAGAAGAGATTGCAATGCTGCGTGACAGAGGAGAAAAATACTATCTAAAACTACTACTGACTGCAGCTGCTTCTGTCCCTAAGGGAGAGACATTATTTCTCTCCAGACTAAATGTATTTTCTTTAGCAAAATACTTTGATAGGCAGCTTTGGTTATGAAATGTGAGGCCCCCCAGGGCACAGTTAAGAAGAAGACAGGGAAACAAAGAAGTAGTGAAATAGCTCTGCATTGTGAAAATGAACAGAGATGCCAGGGTTTGGCGGTATGCTAGGAAGCGGGGTGATAAGAGAAAGCACATTGCAACAGTTATCCCTGTTGCTGTTCTTCACCTGACAGCCCATCCTCTCCTCTTCCACTGCTGTACTGCTGTCATTAGAAATTAATCCGGCTGGGCTCAGTGGCTCACACCTGTAATCCAGCACTTTGGAAGGCCGAGGAGGGGGGCGGATCACGAGGTCAAGAGATCGAGACCATCCTGGCCAACATGGTGAAACCCTGTCTCTACTAAAAATAGAAAAATCAGCTGGGCCTGGTGGGGCGCACCTGTAGTCCCAGCTACTCAGGAAGCTGAGGCAGGAGAATCGCTTGAACCCAAGAGGCAGAGGCTGGCTGCAGTGAGCCGAGATTGCTCCACTGCACTCCAGCCTGGCAACAGAGGGAGACTCCGTATCAAAAAAAAAAAAAAAAAAAAAAAAAGAAAGAAGGAAATTATCTTCAACCTGAGGAAACCAATTTAGAAAAAGAAAAATAAATAAAATAAAGAAATTATCAGCATCTTACTTACTATATAGTCTACTTATTTATTGTATGTCTCCTTCCCTCAAGAGAGTAAACTCCCTAAGGGCAGCATTTATGTGCATTTTATTCACTGATGTTTCTCCAGAGCCCAGAAGAGTGCTTGGAAAATAAGAGGTATTCACTATGTTTTCCTTCAATAAATGATTAAGAGGGGACTTTTAAAGCAAAACTTCTACTGCCGAACTGCAGCTCAATGAGAATACAAAACTATTGTTTTAAGTCTGAGTTTAGGGGTTGTTATATGGCATTATTGTAGCAACAGCTGACTGATACAGATAGCAATATTGGTTGCATTCAGATATGATTTAAATCATGTCAAAGTTGGAAGACTGACTGAGATTTGGGGCTCAGATTCTCCTGAATTTAATCCTGTCCCATTATATCTGAACCTCTCCTTTCTCCTCTGTAGGGAATATATCCTCCTTCTGGAGGAATGAAATGATACCTTCCTCACAGGTCACTGTGAGAATTAAAACACCACTTTTTTCATAATGAACACTCAATAAATATCAGCCATTACCATCTATCTACTCAAACAATTCTGATGTTTAATGGGTTCACTTATTCTTCAGGTAAACTCAGTCCTGCTAAAAAATAAACATAAGATTTTGATCCTGTACAGTGCCTGAAGTTAAAGGTATGTAATATGAAATAATATGTTTTGGATAAATTAGCAAAGTCAAATTAATTATAATACTTAAAGCTTACAAAGAAAAAGGGTTATTTGCATTCATTAAAAATAGGTAGAGCTTTCCTCTTTTTTTGAGATGTAATAGGACCATATTTTATTAAGAACCATAAAAAATCTTTAGATATTTTGATCCATGTCTACCTTCTAGAATTTATGTTAAGGAAATTATTGTAAATATATATATATATATATATATATATTTTTTTTTTTTCAAGACAGAGTTTTGCTCTGTCACCCAGGCAAGAGTGCAGTAGTGTGCTCTTGGCTCACTGCAAGCTCCACCTCCCAGGTTCACACCATTCTCCTGCCTCAGCCTCCCAGTAGCTGGGACTACAGGTGCCCGCCACCATGCCTGGCTAATTTTTTTTTTTTTTTTGGTATTTTTTAGTAGAGACGGAGTTTTACCATGTTAGCCAGGATGGTCTCGATCTCCTGACCTCATGATCCACCCGCCTCAGCCTCCCAAAGTAATATTTGTTTAAAAACTATGTGAATGCACATCTTTGTTGAAGCATATTTGATTGCATACTACTTTGAATTCAGAAGTAGAAAGTCACCAGAAAATGCCATTCTCGTGCAAATAACCAAAACAAATTAGATGAGCTACAAAGTTGTCTGGAAAAAAAAAAAAAAAAAGCCTTCAGTGAACTAAGGACACAGAAAAATCCAAACAAACTAAATTCCAGAAAGTGAAGGTCATTTTAGAGGAGAGGAGAGATTTACTACAGGTCTGAACAAAAGCATGCTCTTTTGGATGTAAGTATTTTTTACTTTAGTCTCTACTGTTCTTTTACACAAAATTTTCAGTATACAATCAAACATTAAAAGACATATTAACATCTGTTTAAAGAATAACCAAAAAAGTGGCCTATAGTTAAGAGTAGAAGCAATCAAGAAAAACAGATCCAGAAATGACTCAGATGTTGGAATTATTAGACAGGGAATTTAAAATAACTATAATAAAAATGTTAAAAGCCTAATGAAAAATGTAGATAACATACATGAAGAAATGGAAAATTTCCCAAAGGCATGTTCATCAGGAAATGTTAGAAAAAAATCAAATGGGATAAGTACCAATGAAAAATACAATATTAGAAATAAATAACATCAGATGTGCTTAAGAGCACACTGGAAAAAAAAATCAGGTGAAAGTATCAGGAACTAAAGGCAGATCAATAGAAAGTATCCAAACTGAAACACAAAAAGCAAAAATAGTGAAAAAAATAAAACAGAATATTCAAGATCTGTTGGACAGTATAAATGAATCTAACTTGATATCAAGTGATGTAATACAAGTTCCAGAAAGAGAAGAGAAAAACTGGATAGATAATATATTTGATGTAATAATAGCCATCTGAGAACATTCCAAAATGGATGAAAGACATAAACCTGTAGACCCAAGAAGCTCAGTGAACCCTAAGCAAGATAAATATAAAGAAAACCATACCTAGATATGTAACAACCAAAAATCATGTAAAACAATAAATAGCACATCTAAAAAGCAATAGGAATAAAATGACACATTAAATACATAAGAAAAAAATTTGTGATGGCTAACATTTCATCAGAATCTACAATAAAAAGCCAGAAAACAATTAAATTACATCATTGAGTACTACAAGAAAAAAGAAATGGAAGCAGAGAATTCTATGCCTAACAAAAAATATCCTTCAAAATGAAGATGAAATAGATATCCTCAGAGACAAAAGCTGAGATACTTGCTGATACTTCAGGCTGAGGGAAATTATATCAGAAGGAACCCCAGATGTGCAGAAAGGAATTAAAAACACCAGAAATGGTAAATATTTGTATAAATGGAAAAGACCTTTTTTGACTTTTATTTTTACATTTATAATTTCTCATATATGTAAGTGACTATTTACAGTGTAGACTGGAAATAATAACAATGTACGATAGGATTAATACCATATGTGTCACTGTAACATAGAATATAACAAGAGCACAAAAGGCAGAATTGGACATAAGTGGAATTATACTGTAGCATGATTAACATTGTTTGAAGGTATATTGTGAACATTTACATGTAGTTTCTATAGTAACCACTGAATATTTTTAAAAAGAAATATAACTATCCACAGAGGATATAAAAGTAATATTAAGAATACTTAATTTTCCCCTGAAAAGACAAAAATGAACAAAGGAATAAAGAATAAATATCATAAATATAAAACAAATACCAAGAGGGTAGACATAAGTCGAATCATATCAATAATTACCTTAAATGTAAATGGACTGACTCCTCTAATAAAAAGGCAGAGCTTATTAAATTGGATATGAAAAGCAACACCAAACTATATGTTGTTTTTGAGAAACACAATTTTATTATGAAGATACAGGCCAACAGAAAATAAAAGGATAGAGAAAAATATAGTATGAAAACACCAAAAATAAGAAATCTGGTATGACTATGTTAATATCAGACAATGTAGCATTTAAACAAAGAGTATGACTGGATATTAAGAAGAATATCTCAATCAAAAAACGGATAATTAAGAAGAAAACAATCATGAATATAGATGTACCTAACAACACAGTTCCAAAACTCACCAAGGAAAAACTGACAGAACTGAAAGGAGAAATAAAAAAAATTCACAATCATAGTTGGAGAATGTGTACCTTCTTGGTGCAGGTTGAACATCCCTTATCCAAAATGCTTGGGACCAGAAGGATTTTGGATTTTTCTGGATTTTGCAATATTTGCATTATACTTACTGGTTAAGCATTCCTAATATGAAACTCCAAATCCAGTGAGCATTTACTTTGAGCATATTGTCAGCACTCAGAAAGTTTTAGATTTTGGAGCATTCTAGATTTTGGATTTTCAAATTAGGGATGCTCAACTTATAACTGATAGAACAAGCAGATCAAAGATTCAGTAAACACTATTTGAACAACTCTATAAACTAAACTGATATAGTATTTTAAACTGCTACATCCAACAACTCCTGAAAACTCATTCTTTTAAAGTTCTCATGGAACATTCAGCAAAACAGACCATATTCTGGATCATATAAAAGTATTAATGAATATCAAAGAATGAAATTATACAGAGTAACATGATAGAATAAAATCATTCACAATAAAATATCTAGCAAATCCCCCAAGTATTGGGAAATAAAACAACACTCTCCTAAATAACCCATAGATCAAAAAATAAATCATAAAGGAAATTATAAAATATTTTGAATAATAATGAAAATATATCAAAATTTGTGAAATAAAGCTAACACAGCACTTAGAAGAAAATTTATGACTTTAAATACTTACATTGGAGAAGAAAGGTATATAAACCTTTCATCTTAAGAAGCTAGGAAAAGAAGAATAAGGTAAATCTATGGCAAGTAAAAGAAAGGAAATACTAAAAGTAAAGTGGCAATACAAATTCTTAACAATGGACCAAAAAAAGAGGGAAAGCACAAATTACCCACATAAAGAATAAAAATGAAACATCACTACATATTCTAAAAATGTTAAAAGAGATAAAGAAATATTAAAACATTCTAATAATTCAACAACTTATACTAATTAATCCAAATCACAAATTACTAACAATTGAAGCCACAGAAAATAAATAATCCCATATCTATTAAAGAAATTAAATTTGTAAAACCTTTCTACAAAGAAAATGTTCCACATATATGGTTCATTAGTGAATTCTACAAAACATTTAAGGAAGAAATGTCAATATTACACAAATTCAGAACATAGAGGAAGAGGTATCGCTTCTTAATACAGAAGGCCAGCGTCACCCTCACCCCAAAATGTAACAAAGCTATTACAAGTAAAAAACTAACAGCCCAATCCCTCACGAACATAGGCACAAAAATTTTTTTTTTTTTAAGACGGAATTTCGCTCTTGTTGCCCAGGCTAGAGCACAGTGGCACAATCTTTGCTCACTGTAACTTTCACCTTCCAGTTTCAAGTGATTCTCCTGCCTCAGCCTCCCACGTAGCTGGGATTACAGGTGCCCACCAATATGCCCATCTAAATTTTGTATTTTTAGTAGAGACGGGGTTTCACCATGTTGGTCAGGCTGGTCTCGAACTACTGACCTCGTGATCTGCCCTCCTTGGCCTCCCAAAGTGCTGGGATTACAGGTGTGAGCTACCATGCCCGGCCTATAGGCACAGAAATTCTAAACAAAATATTTGCAAACAGAATCCAGGTCTCTATATATATACATATGTATACATATCTATATCTATCTAGAGATATGTGTGTGTGTATATATATCTATACACATATATGTATAGATACAGATATAAAGAATAATGCATCATGACCAAGCAAGGTTTATTCGAAGAAAGCAAGGCTTGTTTAATGAAAGTCAATCAACATAACTCATCTTACTAACAGAGTAAGAGGGAAAACCATTTGATCATCTCAAAATACACAGAAAAAAAATCTGACAAAAATCATTAGCTCTTTATGAGAAAAACACCCAGTGAAACTAGGAATAGATGGAAACATCTGCAATATAAGGCTCATCTTTAAAAACCTACAGTTAGTATCATAATTAATAAAATATTAAATCTTTTTCTCCTAAAATCTGGAACAAAGAAAGGATGCGCACTCTCATATGCTGTGTTCAGTATGTACTGAAGTTTTTAGCCAGAATATAAGGCAAATAAAAGAAATAAAAGGCATAAAGTTGGAAAAGAAGTAAACTGTCATTATTTGCAAAACTACGATTTGTCTAAAACCTGGAAGCAAAACTAATATCCAAAAATAATAGATTCTTTGAATAAATTTCAGGAAATCCATTCAACAGACTATTCTGTAGTCATTTAGAATGAGATGCTATTAAAAGTGCTAATAAAATGAGAAAGTGTTTGCTAAAACCAGCTGTAAAAAACATTTTAGGCCGGGCGCGGTGGCTCAAGCCTGTAATCCCAGCACTTTGGGAGGCCGAGACGGGCGGATCACAAGGTCAGGAGATCGAGACCATCCTGGCTAACACGGCGAAACCCCGTCTCTACTAAAAACACAAAAAATTAGCCGGGCGAGGTGGCGGGCGCCTGTGGTCCCAGCTACTCGGGAGGCTGAGGCAGGAGAATGGCGGGAACCCGGGAGGCGGAGCTTGCAGTGAGCTGAGATCTGGCCACTGCACTCCAGCCTGGGCGACAGAGCGAGACTCCGTCTCAAAAAAAAAAAAAAAAAAAAAAAAAACTTTTTAGTGGAATGGTGGGTAAATATGGACTGGTTATTAGACAATTTTAAAGAGTTATTTTTCACTTTGTTAGAAGTGATAGTGCTATGTGGCTATGTGAAATTTTGCATTTTAAGAAACCCATTCATAATCATTTAGACCACAGGTTTTCGACCTTAGCACTACTGGCGTTTAGAACCAGATAATTCTTTGTTTTGGAGGGGGCTGTCCTGTGCATTGTAGTATGTTTAGTAACGTCCCTGATCTCTATCAGGGATGCAGGCACGCTTCCTTTTGTGACAACCAACATTGTCTCCAGGCATTGCCAAAAGTCCTCTTTCGGAGGATGAGGGTTAAAATCACCCTCAGTTGAGAGCCACTGATTTAGGGTTTAATATCATGATGTCTGTACTTACTTTTGTATCATTTCAGAAAAAAAAATGCACATAGAAAATATAACAAATATTAGTGTTAATTCTAAGCGATAAATACATGAATATGTATTATGCTATCTTTTTTTTATTCTACCTTTTATATTTCATTTACATACTTGTTATATATATAATTTTTTTTGAGATGGAGTCTTACTCTGTTGCCCAGGCTGGAGTGCAGTGGCATGATCTTGGCTCACTGCAACCTCCACGTCCTAGGTTCAAGCGATTCTCCTGTCTCAGCCTCTTGAGTAGATGGGATTACAGGCACCCACCACCAAACCCAGCTAATTTTTGTATTTTTAGTAGGGACAGAGTTTCACCATGTTAGCCAGGCTGGTCTCGAACTCCTGACCTCAAGTGATTTGCCCGCCTCGGCCTCCCAAAATGCTGGGATTACAGGCATGAGCCACTACACCCAGCTGACATACTTGTTACATATATACTTTTTTATCTTCTTTATTATACTGTCTACTTTTCTGTTTGAAAGTTTCATAATAAAAGTCAAAATCATTAAAATATGCTGTAAATGGAAAATGCAATACAATTGTATTGCACTAGGACTAAAAGTATGCAAAATTACATATACAAAAACTACTCAAAAGAGTATGTTCAAGAGGAGTAAGTCTTTTCTTTTTTTTTTTTTTTTTTTTTTTGAGACGGAGTCTCGCTCTGTCGCCCAGGGCCCGGATCTCAGCTCACTGCAAGCTCTGCCTCCTGGGTTTATACCATTCTCCTGCCTCAGCCTCCCGAGTAGCTGGGACTGCAGGTGCCCGCCACCTTGCCCGGCTAGTTTTTTGTATTGCCTCAAGAGGTAAGAGTAAGTCTTTTCAGCAGTGTGCCGCAGCCACTCCAGTGACAGTGGGAGTCAATGCAGGTTGGCTGTGGGTCTCCTAAGAGGTGCCGCTGCCACAGTCACCTGAATTCACTGACGATTAAGCCTCTCCTCCCATCCTTCGTGCTTTACCAACTGTATAATGAATCCTAGTATAAAGTAGAAACAAGGAAGAATCAAAGAGAATGTAAAGACGAGTTTTTTCCCAAGAAGAATTCTGAAGATGATTCATCCTTCCACAGCCAGATCTCTTGTTGGGGAGAAAAAAAAAAAAGCCATGACTGGCCAAAGGCACATCCAAGAGGAAGCATTGGAATGACCAGTTGACGGCTAGGTCTTGCCACTCTAGAGTTGTCACTGCCCCAGAATATAGTGACAATTAAAATCTTGGAGGAGTCACCCAAGAAGCATTTGATCTCAGGATTAAACGAAATTTATCCCCTCAATATTCAAGAGATGTAGCAGAAGAACAAAGGAAGACCCTCTAGGAGACACTTAAGGAAAATGAGAAGCTTCACAGAGAAATTGAACAAAGAACAACGAAATTGCTCGCCTGAAAAAGGAGAATAAATAATTGGCAGAAGCAGCAGAGTACAGTATATGACAGAGGCAACCCAGAGACTGAATGATGAACCTCTGGATAACTTTGAAGCACCAGATAGTCAGGAATTTGATTCTGAAGAGCAAACGGGTGAGGATTCTTAAGTGGAAGGGCCAAAAATTGGCACGTGCACTGAGAATCCTATCTTCCTCTACAGATGCAAAACCTTGCGTGTAAAATTTAGGATTCACAATTGTCGAGATATGGAACCGACCTAAGCGCCCATCGACCAATGAATGGCTAAAGAAAATGTGTGGTATATATACACCATGGAATACTACTCAGCCATTAAAAAATAATAATAATGCCTTTGCAGCAACTTGGAAGGAGCTAGAGGCCGTTATTCTAAGTGAAATAACTCAGGAATGGAAAACAAAATACCAGATGTGCTCACTTATAAGGGGGAGCTAAGCTATAGGCACGTAAAGGCATACAAAGTGATATAATGGACACTGGAGACTCTGAAGACGAAAGGATGAACAGGGAATGAAGGATCCAAAAACTGCATATAGGATACAGTGTACACTACTCAGGTGACAGGTGCAGTAAAATCTTAGACTTTATCACTATATAATTTATAATTCATCCGTGTAACCAAAAACCACCTGAACCCCCAAAGCTATTGAAATATATGTATATGTATATACACATACACCCACACATACATAAGTCTTACATGTGAAACCTATTAATATTTGACTCTTGAGAAATATACCATCCAATGGGTTCTCCTGGCCCCCTGCCTAGACAGAGCCAATTTAGCAAGAAGGGGAAACTGCAGCGGGAAAAGAGTAGTTCACACAGAGCCACCTGTGCAGGAGACCTGAGTTTTCTTATTACTCAAGTCAGCCTCCCCGGAGCATTGGGGGATCAGAGTTTTTAAAGATGATTTGGCACATAGGCGCTCAGGAAGTGGGAAGTGCCGATTGGTCAGATTGGAGATGGTATCAAGGGGTTGGAAATGAGGTTTTCTTGCTGTCTTCTGTCCCTGGGTGGGATGGCAGAACTGGCTGAGCCGAATTACCAGTCTGGGTAGTGTCAGCTGATCCACTGAGTGCAGGATCTGCAAAACATCCCAAGCACTGGTCTTAGGTTTCCCAATAGTGATGTTATCCCCAGGAGCAATTTGGGGAAGTTCAGACTCTTGGAACCAGAGGCTGCATGACCCCTAAGCCATAATTTCTAATCTTGTAGCTAATTCGTTAGTCCTACAAAGGCAGACTGCCCACCAGGCAAGAAGGGGGTCTTTTCAGGAAAGGGCTATTATCAATTTTCTTTCAGAGTCAAACTGTAAACTAATTTCCTTCCCAAGGTTATTTCCGCCTATGCCCAGGAATGAATAAGGATAGCTTTAAGATGAGACGCAAGGTGTGGTTGGTTAGGTCTGATCGCTGTCACTGTCATCATTTCCTCAGTTATAATTTCTGCAAAGGCAGTTTCAAGTTTACCTCCAGTACAGTTATTTGTAGCAGAACACATAATTACACAATGCAACCTCTGAGATCAAAATTCTTTGTTTGAATCCTGGGACCCTATTGTATTAAAATACAAACACTGTACACTTTTAATTTATGATGTTTTATGTGAATAGCATTTTCTCAACTGCCAGACATGACTTGTGACAATGACTAAAGAAACTTCAATCTCCTATCGAAAAAAAAAGAAATATATTCAAGGGGTTGTGGATGAGTTAAGAGTGTAATTCGTGGTTGATTTCACTTCCTGGATTTTAAAATAATCTGTAATTATCTGCTTTTATATTGAAAAAAATGACAAAATCTAAGAGTGTCAAAATGCAGTATTATTAATCATTCACGGCCTAATATTGGAAGAGAATTAGCAGAAAACACAGCAGAGACGAGAGACTTGCAGACTGAAGTTCTTCCATTCACTGCAAAGAAAGCATCTAGAGGCGGAATAGCTTTGAATGGGCATACATCTGCATAATGACTTTTCCTTTGTTCTTTTCTCACTGGTTAATTGAGTAACTTGTACAACAAATATGCCTTCAGACTTCACACCAGATTAGGGCCCTTTGTAAATAAAATTAAAGTTGGGAATATGCTTCCCCTAGCTGGTAAATAAATTCAGGAAGTTTGAGGTTTAGCATGGCATGCCAAGATGTCTAAGTAAATCTCAAATTCTTCCATATTTTTAAATAAATGCCAAGGACTATCAAATGCCAAGAACTCCCAAGAGGAAAAGAGCTCACCTCACTCTGAATCAGAGACCCTCTCCAATCAAAATGTCCCACCTGAAAAGTGGTCTTCTCTCCTACCCCATCACAGTCATATGGATGTTACTGATGTCGTGTTTGTCTGGAATATTGCCTGGTTCCTATGACAAGAACAATAAAAATCTCTTAGTATTCTGCAGCAAACAGCCTCTTTCTCATTAAAGCACCTCTGCATTGAACATGAGTCCCTCCTATGGACCCAGGCATTTTTCTAATCATTGGCATTACAATAGTGAACCAAACAAAAATGCCTGTCCTCAGAGAGCTTAGTTTTTAATGGGTTCTTCCAAAATCCTAGCAGTAGTGACCACAAGCAGAGGATAGATCCTGGGTAACCCGAGTCAGGTTGTGCAATGCTTGTGTTCATCACTTAGGGATAAAAATCTTCATCTGATTTCAGACTCGTTACACAGCATCGTCATAAGGTCATAAGTCACAGATCATTTGAGGAAGCACTAAGCTAAAAAGAGAAAAAGTGCCCTTGAACCTTTCTGAACCGAGTGGTATTTGCCTAAGAGATGGGGAAGCTGAACTGAGTCACACTGAGATGAGAAGGGGGCTCCACCCATGATGTCCTTGTCTCAGAATAAGTCGGCCTCTTGCGCTATAGCATAATTATAATACCTGGATCAAAAGAATAGGATGGGCTGGGCACAGTAGCTCATGCCTGTAATCCCAGCACTTTGGGAGGCTGAGGCAGGTGGATCACCTGTGGTCAGGAGTTCGAGACCAGCCTGGCCAACATGACGAAACCCTGTCTCTACTAAAAATACAAAAATTAGTTAGGCACGGTGGTGGGTGCCTGAAATCCCGGCTGCTCGGGAGGCAGAGGCAGGAGAGTCGCTTGAACCCAGGAGGGGAAGTTGCAGTGAGCCGAGATTGCGCCACTGCACTCCAGACTGGGCAACAAGAGTGAAACTCCATCTCCAAAAAAAAAAAAAAAGAACACAATGTGGGATCAGAGGAGCCCTCCAAGACAAGTGGCTTCAGTTCAAATATAAGCTCTGTCATTTGTTCACAGTGTTTCACTGGACAAAGTACTTGACTTCCCAGCCTCAGTTTCCCCATCTGTAAAGTGAAGTGAGCAAGAATAGTTCACAGAGTTGTTATGAGGGGTAAGTGGAATGTTTCATGGGATGCAGTAAGCACAGTGCCTGCCACATAGTAAACACTCAATAAATGTTAGCTATTTCCCACTAATACAGTATAATATAGTACATATAACATAATGTTAGCTAGTTATGAGTCATTACCAACTTACCCAAAGGCCCCAGTTATATTCTGAATGCACACCATGTACCAGGCATCATGCTAACTGCTGTTCATATTTTTTTCTTGACTTCCAGCAGCCTATAATGGAAGTTATTATTGTCTTTATTTTACAGGTGAGGATAATGAGCTCAGAGATGTGAAGCAACCTGCCCAAGGCCAAACAGCCAGGAGTAGCAGGGTCAAGATTCAAACCCAGGCAGAAATTACTTGAAATTCCATGTTCTCTTCCCAACACAATCCCTGTCTTATTTCCGTCTTTCCAATGACACCAGTATTTCCAAGCTTTCACCTTACCACATTCTTTGAGCAACACGTTATTCAGATTTTTTTTTTAACTGGCAACCTGAGGCATGGTTCTCTTAAATGCTGGCAGCCTAAACTTACTGCAAAAGCACCATCTCTATGTGCCCCCAGACCTTTGAGCATTATCAAAATTAGAAGTGCATTCACCCTTTAACTCGGCAACTCTACTTTTGGAAATTTATCCTAGAATATACACACACCTGTACAGAATGACATACATGCAATGTTATTCATTGCACTGTGGCTTGTAATAGCAAAAGATTAGAACTATCCCAACTGTTCATCAAGAGAGAAATAATTAAATAAAACATAATATAGCCATTATAACAGAAAAACATATAATTATAAATAAGAATGAAAGAACTCATTATACTCTGATACAGAAAGATAAGCAGGATATATTGTGAGTTTTAAAAAGCAGGATACAGAACAGTCTGTGCAATAAAAAAACAAGTGCATATACATTTGTATTTGCTTGTACATACCTGAAATCCTGCAAAGATAAAGAAGAAACAAATAACAATGGCTGCCTGTGGAAAGGAAATGTCCCAGGCAGAAGGGACAATTTTCACTGAATATTCTAGCATACTCTTGTTTTTAAATTTTCAATCATATGAATGGATCGCCTATTCAAGAAATGAAACAATTTTAAAAATACGAGTTTTAAGAGTGTAGGATTAAGAGTATAGGCTTTTGTTTTAAGAGTATAGGATTAAGAATCAGAAATTTGAGTCAAGTTTGGGGCAAACTTGGACAACCTACTTTATTTCTGCCAGCCTTCATTTCTTCATCAGCAAAATCTCTAAGCTCCCAAATACTAGGGACTTCAGCAATCATTATCATCATCATAGCTACCATTTATTCAATGGTTACTATTTGCCAAGCCCTATACTAGAGCCCTCTAAGAATTTGCCTCATTGCATCATTGCAAGCAACCCTATGAGATAGGAACTATGATTACTCCCATCTCACAGATGAGCAAATGGAAGCTCAGCGTGGGGGTATAACTTGCCCAAGGTCACACAGCCAGTATGTGGCAGAACGAGAATTCAAACCCAGGTCTGTCAGGCCTATATTTGGACTCAATGGTTTGCTGCCTCCATCCACAGTGATAATTTTCCTAGTTGTGTTCCCTGTCTCTTGCATAAATTCCACCCACCAGTTTCCTTCTGAACATTGCCAGCCTCCACCAGGCCTGGCCCTCACTTATTTCCAATCACCCTTTATCCACCATAGCTTTGGAAATGGACTGTTACTAATGGCTAGTCATATGTCAGCCTAATGAATGGGAGGCAGGCTTCCATTAAAATAATGAAATTAGCGAGTTTCGAATTTGGTTACATCGCATGGCACACAGCCTCAAGTAATTACCACCCCATGCTCCTTCCTACGAATTAAAGTCAGCTTATTTATTTAAGGTCTTTGGCTTGGCCATCTCTATTAAGCTCACATCATCTGTTTGGGGATGGATTTTTTTTTTTTTTTTTTTTTTGGCCTTGTTTGTTTAAATGATGTTGGGTCTATTCCCCTGATTAATAAAGCCGTAAACACAGTCAGGAGCAGCTTCTCAACCATGTGCAAAAGCAAAGAATATAAGTCAAAGAACAATTCTTTGGGGGTTTGGGTTTTGTTTGTTTGGGTTTTTTTTTTTCCTCCAAAGGATGGAAACAATAAGAAAGAAGCTCTTTGAGCTCCAGAAACTCCAATTATGCTGACATTTCTGCTGCAGAAATACAGCAGGCTCCATTTTGCAGGAACCCAGTGAACTAGCTAATCAGATTTCCTTGGATAATTTGCTCCAAAGGTCAGCTGCCTTAAAAAGCACCCAGTGCCTCATTATTTGGTAAAGCAGGCTGCACACAGGCTGGGATTTGGAACTCAGCCTCCCATGGCAAGGTAGTTTTTCTGGAATTTTTTAGCCCAGACCCTGCAGCCTTGACTTTGGCCAAAGTCTCATCCACCTTTGTGATCAGCCCACAGACAAAATCATTACCAGAAAAAGTACATGAATCTCTGAGTCTGTGAGGTCTCTGTCTCCAATACGGGTCTCTCTCGTGTCCCAGAAGCACCAAAGATGGCTGATGCATCTGCAATGCTCATGTGACCATTGGTAAATTTCAAGGGAGCTTTTTACTGATGCTGTGATGGGTAGGTGGCCAGACCTAGGTTCTAATCACTAAGTCCAGTTCTACAAAATCCCTAACCAGTACCCCTCAAAGCTATCAAGATCATGAAAAATAAGGAAAGATGGAGAAATTATTTCAGACCAGAAGAGACTACAGAGACGTGAGAATAAATGCAACGTGAAACTCTGGATTGAATCCTGGACAGGAGGACATTACTAGAAAAACCGGTGAAATTCAAATAAAATCTAGAATGCAGTTAATAGTTTCCAAAGTTGTGACAAAGACATTAACATTTTTTTAACATTAAACACAAGTGGGCGCAGTGGCTCACACCTGTAATCCCAGAGCTTTGGGAGGCTGAGGCAGGTAGATCACGAGGTCAGAAGTTCAAGAGCAGCCTGACCAACATGGTGAAACCCTGACCCTACTAAAAATACAAAAATTAGCTGGGTGTGGTGGTGTGTGCCTGTAGTGCCAGCTACTCGGGAGGCTGAGGCAGGAGAATTGCTTGAACCCGGGAGGCAGAGGTTGCAGTGAGCCAAGATCATGCCACTGCACTCCAGCCTGGTGACAGAATGAGATTCCGTCTCAACAACAACAAAAAATAATCTAAGAAAAACTGAAACTGAGAAGGGATTTCTGGGAACTTGCTAGAGTTTCATTGTAACTTTTCTATAAATCTAAAATTATTTCAAAATTGTAAATATATATATATACATATACACCATTAAAAATCCATTGTGTATTATAGTTTGATAAAAATAAATAAGTTTAAATAATACATAATTCTTATTCTATTATAAACTTGATATCCTAGTCCTGACATATCATAGTCTTGACATGTGATATCATAGTCTAAAAACAAAACATCAAGACCAGAGGGAGTGTAAAGCCATTCCTACAACTGCATTTTTATTCAATCTCTTTTAAGATCCCAGCAAAGAAAAAAGAAACGACAAAAAGTAAAATCTTAGTTTAGCTAAAATAAAATATGACGGATAGTCTCTCTCTACGAACTGAGACAGGAAAATCCAAGACAAAGAAACTAGTTTCTCAGTGCCTTTTTTTTTTTTAAACACTCCCACCAACCTCACCACTCTGAAGGATTGTAATATCACAAGAATAGCTACAAAGCAAATGTCACTGGCTTAGCTTCCACTCTCATAGATTTTTAAGACACCCAGCTCCAATACTCACCCTCTGATCCTTCTCATCTCATAGAAAGAGATGCACAGAAGAGTCCATTGTGAACCAGGCACTGTGCTTGATGATGGAGACACCAAATCAACTTGGACCACGTCCTTCCCCTTAAGGAGTCTTGGAAAATTTGCTCAAGAGGGTCTCAGCTGAATCTTGAAGGAAGAAGGGGAGGTAGTTGGATGAAGAAAGAAAAGAGGCTTCCAGAAAGAGAGCACAGTGCATGCCAGAGCATCTAAATCATGATACTTAGATACCTGCAGAAAAGTGGACAAAATTGAGGTGGGAGGAGTTAGAAAGGGCCCCCAGGTAATGGCCTTGTGTGGTAAAGAATTTAACTTTCTCCTGAAGGTGATGAGGAGTTTTCAGCAAGCATTTTAGAAAGATTCAGCAGAGGACAGTGGATGGAGGGTGAGGCCAAAAGCAGGAAGACCATCATCCAGGCCAGACATGTGAATACAATGCCCAGAGACAATGGGAGAGATTTCTCCCAGGATTCTTTGCAGGAAACAAGGGTCCCTGCAATGATGAGACCTGAGGTTCCTGTTTCTCTAGTAGCTTTGTAGCTCAGCACCCATTCTAACTCCAGCTGGAAGATGTCCTCTGCTATTTCTCCATTCCATACTCCAAGTCCCTGCCCTGCAGTATGTATCTATCTTTTGCCACCCACCCTCTGACTCTGTCAACCTAAAGATCTCAATTGCTTACAAAAAAGAAGAGAATTACATGGGCTTAATAATGTTAACGGCAGTTACCACATGAGCACTGACTATATCCAAGCATTCTGTTAGCCTTTAACCTGCAAACAAAGATACAATTATCCCCATCTCACAGAAAATAAGAGGAAAATTGAGACTCCCAAGAAGTTAAATAACCTCCTATATAGCTTTTAACAGGGATGGGGATATGATATGGATTTGAGAATGTCTGCTTCCAACAACCCTTTTATGGCACCTCACTGTCTCACTTTTAATTTCACTTGCTGATTTATTACAAAACTCCCTCTGCTTCAGGATCAAACACAAACTCATTATCCTGGGTCAAAATAAAATCTGAATAGCCATACCTAATTGTTTTTAAAATGTTCAGGCTTCCCTGACAGATCTATGACATTGCAATATTACAGCTTTGGAGTGACTGGCTCAACACCAAGGAGAGTGGTTCCAAATCTCTTTTCCAGTGGAACAGTAGCACAAGTTTGGTCTATCATCTAAAACCAAATAATGGCTGCCCTTTTCCTCTTCCTGGAAAAAAATGACATAGATGGTAAATGGATTAATGAATGGATTAGATGGATAAATGGATGGATGGATGGATGAGTGAATGGATGGGTAAATGGATGTGTGAATGGACAGATGAGTGGATAAATGGGTAAGTAAATGAATAGATGGATAAATGGGTGAATGAATGGATAAATGGATGGATGGATGAATGGATAGATGAATGGAAAGTGCATGGATAGATGGATGGATAAATGGATGAATGAATGGATAGATTAATGAGAAGTAGATGGATGGATAAATGGATGAATGGATGAATGGATGGATGGATGGATGAGTAAATAGATGGATAAACTGATGGATACATAAATGGATAAGTGGACAGATGATAAATGGATAGATGGGTAGATGAATAAATGGATAGATAGATGAATAAATAGATGAATAGATGAATATACATTTACAATATAGAATATTTCTCAAGGGGAACATAGAAAACTATCAATAGTGGTTGCCATTCCTGTGAAGAAACAAACTGGTTAGGACAAGGATGGGAGTGGAAACTACCTTTTACTATACAGTCTTTTGTATCTTTCCAATTTTGAGCCATGTGTATATAATACATATTTTTAAAACAAACAGCAATATAAAACTAATTTCCAAATATTTTTGTTAAATGTATAAACAAATCCTGAAATAAGTTTTTAAACAAATAAGATTCAACTGTTATTTTCCCCATTGATTTTTCTTTAAATCTTGGCACTAACTTCTACTTCCCTACATAAGAACATAATGTAACGTGTATCCATCTTAGTGCACAATCAACTACAAAATTTGGTTATTCAAATGGAATATGTCAATAACATTGTGTTGCTTTGCAAAGAGCACCTTGACTTCAAGGTGTGTCCGCTTACATCTACTCAAGGACCTCTCTGCAGGAGTTAGAGTAAGGGACAACAGTACTGAGGCCTGGAAGCATGATCCCACCCAAGTTTCTTTTGTTGTTGTTGTTGGTTTTTATTTGTTTTTTGAGACAGGGTCTCACCCTATCACCCAGACTGGAGTGCAGTGGCACAATCTCGGCTCACTTTGGACTCAGGCAATTTTCCCATCTCAGCCTCTCGAGTAGCTGGGACTACAGGCATGCACCACCATGCCTGGCTAATTTTTTGTAGAGATGGGGTCTCATCACATTGCCTAGGCTGGTCTCAAACTCCTGGACTCAAGCGATCTGTCTGCCTGCCTTGGCCTCCCCAAACTGCTGGCATTACAGGCGTGAGCCACCACGCTCAGCCAAATTTATTTAAGCCATGATTCTCCTCTGTGCAAGACCCCACCTGCATACTGGGCTTCCAAACACTGCCCCCTGCACCATTAGGGGAACATAAGGAAGGGCTATAAGTAATGAGACCTTGCCAAGGGAAAGATTAAAAAACAAACAACTTCCCCAGCCACCGTCAATAGCATTTCCAGGAAGCAATAAACAGAACTGATTCTTGGCCGAAAAGCATTTATCGCTTTCTTTTCCATTGGTGTGGAAATGAAGCAGGGTTGCTTTAAAACTGGGTTTTCCAGCTTTCCAAGGAGCTGTGTGAATTCCATATCCTAGAGAAGTCAACACGAGTCTATAAGTTGACATGGACCCCAGGTCCTACCCTTAAGGGCTTTATACTCTGATGCAATATATAAAATATAATCAAAAAAAGGCTGAGGCAGTATTTGTATGCCAAGTGTCTATAGCAAGTACCAAGGTATTTGCATGGATTGGGGGTGGTGGCAATGGTGTGATATTCTCCTTCCAAATCCCCTGGGTGTGGGGATGGAATTTTTAACTGTGGGCGATGTGATAGGACGATCAAAGATACGCAAAACCACCTTTTTAGTGGTGGGACACAGTCACAGTTCTATTCCTTCTGGGACTATTTGGAAATCACACATTTCCCATCAAGTAAGAAAATGAAAACAGAGAAAAAAACCAGTTGACAGTGATGGCTCAATAGCGCCATCTCGTGGTAATCACTATCCCCACTCCAGGAGCAGTCCATGGGCCCCGCCCCTTCCGGGATGTTTTGCCCCCTGCCTTGTATCTGAGTCCTGGAAGGCAGTGCAAAAGGGATCTGGGCAAAACAGAGTATCCTACAGATTGGATCAGTGACCAATGGCATCTTTAAGGAGGAGAAATTTGAAATGGGCTCTAAAGGAATAGATACCCAGGCATCAAAGAGAAGCAAAGACATTTCTGATGAAGAGCATGGTGCAAACCAAGGTTGGTGGCTAGAAAATGTCAGATCCTTTGAGGATACGAGACTGGAAAGTCAGTATGAGTTGGTGAGGACTCACTGCTGGGCTGCTGTGGGCATGAGGTGCCCCTGGGGAGGTACCGACTTTCTGAGACAGAAAGTCAAAACTCATCTCCATCCACCTGTGGACCAGCACCGTGCTAAACCACACACATACATCAGTTTATCTGCCCTCAAGGGGTGATACTATTATTACCTCCACTTGACAGATCAAGAAAGCAAAGCTCAAAGAAGTTAAATTGCTTACCTGAAGTGACTTAGCTAACAAGTGGCAGAGCCAGGATTTGAACCAAGATCTCTGTCCAACTTCAAAGCATGGTCTTGCTCTTCATAAAGGTGTTCTCATCTGCAGGTCTCTGCTGTTGCTTGTGACAAAGACAATTGTCACATATGAAATTGCTCAACCCAAAGCGCTTCTGCTTTAAATCTAAGGAGTTACCAAACAATCTGCCCCTGTAAAGCGGAAGTTTCTCCTGAAGCCTTCAGGCTTGTGCCCTAGGCCTTCTGGTCACCTGGCCAGCGGGTCACAGTGTCTTTCAATGACTGGGGGACAGATGTGGCAAAATGGGAAAGTGGGATGGTTAATTTCACGTGTCAACTTGACTGAGCTAAAGGATGCCCAGATAGCTGGTAAAACATTACAGCCAGGTGTGTCTATGAGGGCATTTCTGGAAGAGATTAGCATTAGAATCCGTAGACTGAGTAAAGAAGACCACCCTCACCCATATGGGCAGACATCCGCCAATCTGTTGAGAGCCCAAATAGAACAAAAAGCAGAGGAACTGTACATTTTCTGTTTGAGCTGGGACATTCACCTTCTCCTGCCCTTGTAGATCGGAGCTCCTGGTTCTTGGGCCTTCAGACTTACCCTGGGACTTAATGTCATTGGCTTTCCTGGTTCCCCAGCTTGCAGATGGCAGAGCATGGAACCTAGCCTCCATAATTGCATAAACCAATTTATATAATACACATATATATCCTACTGGTTCTATTTCTCTAGAGAACCCTAATACAGGAAGGTTGTGAGGTCTGGGATCTAAATCTCAGCTCTGCCTCTGAGTTGCTCAAGCTTAGCCTGTCCAAAGCTGAGCAGCTCCCTTGATCTTTTTCTCCAAACTCCTGCTCCTCTACTAACCCAGCCACCATCAACTCTCCTGCTCCAACCACACATTCCACCTTGCCCCTCCTGGAACAGATTCCCACCTCAGGACCTTTGCACTGACTGTTGCCTCTACCCAGAACTGCTTCGCCCTCCAATATCCACGCTGCTCCCTCACGTCCTTCAAAGTCTTTGCACAATTGTCACCATCTCAGTGAGGCCAAGCCTGGCCACCACCACCCCCAACTGTATGCCTTACACCCCGTTACCTTCTCTGTATTTCTCATAGCAGTTGCCACCTTCTACAATGCCATATAATTTACTTGTTTTGTTTCCTGTTTACTGTCTGCCTTCCCTCACTGGAATCAATGTGCCCCAGAGACTGGTAGAACCTAGGTAGTAACTGAACACGTGTTCCCTATGAAACTGTTTTAACTCTGCTGTATGAGTGAAAGTTTTTGTAATAAAATATTGGGGGTAATGGTCTCAAAGGCAGTAGTTTTAATCTGCTTTGCTCACTGATGTATCCCAAGTGTCTGAAACAGGACTTGGCTCATAGAAGGTGCACAATAAACATTACTGAATGAAGGAATTAAGGAGTAAATAGTGGTACTTAGGGCAAGTTATCTTATCTCCCTAAAGCTCTAGGTGTCAACCACAAAGGGGCAAAATAGTAGCTATTTTTCATTTATTATTTATTGAGCACTACTATATATCGAGAACTATATATGTTCTCTAGTACCTACTATATATGTAGGTACTTAATACCTACTAATATATGTAGATACTTAATACCTACTAATATATGTAGATACTTAATACCTACTATATATGTAGGTACTAGAGATACAACTGTGCAAAAGATAGACCAAGTCCTCCTTCTCATGGAGCTTTCAATCCAGATAGGGAAACATGACCACAATTTCATGTAACTTCAATTCCATCTATGAGATTGCCTAATACCTATGTGTTCCAACTCTATCACAGGGGTTCAAGGAGGACCTCTCAGCTGAGTGGCATCAAAACTGAGCACTGAATCTTAATTGTTAGGATTCTGCTAATAAGAAAATTGTATCTTTATTTTGCTGAGGGTGACAATGTATCCAGCTAAAAATCATCCTTCACTAGCATCTCTTGCAGCTAGGGCTGGCCATCTGATGTAGTTCTGACCAGTGAAAAGAAGGGAGAGTGTACCTTTAGCTTTCTGGCTTGTTGTCCTCCCTCGGCTTCTATGCCTGCTGACGTGATGCCTGGAGGTGAAGCAGCTATTTCGTAACCATGAGGATAGAAACTGCACGGCAGAGCAAGAAAATGAAACAAGTGGGGGTTTCTGATGGTCTCTTTGATTCACTCTACCAACATGGCTTGCCTACTGTTTAGCTTATGGTGCAAGCCAAATAAACCCTTGCACCTTCAAGCCATGATAATAGTTTTCTGATACTTACAGCCGTATCTGTTGTCCCAAGCAAGATATTAACGAGGTTAAGAGGATGAAAGTGAAATGTACTAAGCCTAGGGCACAGCATGTGCAAAGGACCAGAGGTGTGAGTGAGCAAAGTCAATTCCAGCAACAGAAAGTTCAGGGCAGCTGAAGTGTAGCAGGTGAAAAGCAGGTGGTGAGTAAAGAGTTTGCAAGAGCAAACAGGGATCCCATTGAAATCAAGGTTTTGTCAATTGAATTGGAGAAACAGTGAAAAGCCACTGCAACCTGCTAAGAAAAAGTTGAGTTAATTTATGGAAAGTGTCCAACATATAGTGGGTGCCCAAGATATAAGCACCGTGAGTATCGTTTTACCTCGGAATACACACAAAATTAACTCCTCCAACAAAATGAAGATACATCACTTTTATCTGCAAGCCCGCCAGAGGTCACAGACACATGCAGAGGGAAAACAGTATAGCGAGATGAAGAAAAACAATCCAGCCAGGATAGTTACACTGACACTTTATTCATATTTGCCACCATTGGGATTTATTCCCACACAGTGACTCACTCACAGCGCCAATCTCAAGGACCCTCTTTAATCAACCGTGCTGAACAGTGACATCCAAGCTCACCTCGGAAAACGACAGAAACTCCAAGGCAAGGTGGCCTCCCGAAGTGGCCTTTTCCCTTCCCTCTTCATCCCTGGGCTGTTTCCAGCAGACGGCAGTGAACGCCTAAATGAGGGTTTGATCAATGGAGGCCAAGCTGATACTGATAAAGCAGCTGCAGTTTCCGCAAATCACCCAGCACTCATAGATACTGAAGATTAATCTTTACAAATACGGGGCAAAGGGGGAGAGAAAAAACCAAGTCGATTTCGTTTCCGATTATTACTTTCTCCAGAAGGCGCTGAAGAGTCAAAAGTTTAACTGATGTACGTTAGACAGGGAGACAAATCCAGAAATATCACCCAATTACCCGGTAGCTTCTAGAAGGTATTTTTCATGACAGCAGGTGGATTTGCCTTTTCTAAATCAGGAAGAAGACAAGACACCACTAAAAGGATGTTGACTTGGCCCAGCGCACAAGCACTAACCTCACCGGACTAATAGAAGCCTGAAAATTTGTCCTCAGTCTACACGGTGCCCCTGAAAACACATTTCCACCGATTTCCTACTTATTTCTACTTTATGCCGCATATTTAGAAATTAAATTGTTCCTTCCTGGAACGAGATGGACTTTTTTAACTACAAAGAAATAATAAATAAATGCTTAGCCTCCCTAGGCCTCCATTTTCACATCCAGAGAGTGGGTACAGCCCAGGATGTAATGTTTAGAGGGCACTGCCACCATCTGGGGTGGATCATTCTCTACTGTGCAGGGCTATTCCGTGCACTGCAGGATGTTCACTGGCAGTAACATCCTGAAGTCTATGCACCAGATGCCAGTAGTGCCATTTCCTCATCCCCAGTTGTGACAACTGAAAATGTCTCCAGACATGACCCAATGTCCCCGGGAGACAAACCAGTTGCATACAGTCATGAACAGATAACACGAATAAGAATGGGGAAAACGTGAATCAAAAAAACTTCCACGCTGTGTTCACATAAGCAATAAAACCAAACGCTTGAATTTGATGCTAGTTATAACCTTTTTATCCATGTCCAATGTCACAGCCAAAGAATTGTCTTTTTTTTTTTTTTGGCAGAGACAGCATTTCATTTATTTCAGAACACTTTCACAGAAGTATTCATATATTCTGGCAAAATGAAATCATATATTACACAAACATTTCATTTCCATAGTTTGTACAGAAGAGGAAAAATTATTTGTGGTCAAAATTACTCCTCAGATTCCTTTAAATCAACCATAATTTATAGAGTGTGCACATACTTGTGTATGTCATCATTTTAAGTAATAACTATGCCCCTCGAAGAGCTGGAAGTCACTGAGCTGGACCAAAAAATTAACAAAAGAGAAAACGATTCACAGATACTTTTGTTTTGAAACCATTCTGCCATTAGACAGCTACCTAGTCCTCATGATGAACAAAGCATGATGGAGGAATTCCAAGTGTGGCTTCCCACCTGCAGGGTCCACTCCACTGAGACTCTGCTGCTAATCTTAGCGTACAACCCTAATGATCTTGTTGTGAAGATTAAGGAGATCACAGACAACATCTTGCCAGGGATTGAGTTTTAATGCTGGCATTTTAGTTATCCTGTTGGGCTACAAAAACATGTCAGGCAAGATGTTAAGTTTTGTTTCAAGAATTCCAGGCCGGGCGCGGTGGCTCATGCCTGTAATCCCAGTACTTTGGGAGGCCGAGGCGGGCGTATCATGAAGTCAAGAGATCGAGACCATCCTGGCTAACACAGTGAAACCCCGTCTCTACTAAATACACAAAAAATTAGCCGGGCGTAGTGGTGAGCGCCTGTAGTCCCAGCTATTTGGGAGGTTGAGGCAGGAGGATGACATGAACCCAGGAGGCGGAGCTTGCAGTGAGCAGAGATCGCACCACTGTACTCCAGCCTGGGTGACACAGCAAGACTCAGTCTCCAAAAAGAAAAAAAAGAATTCCAAAATCAGTTACAAAATCAAAAGGCAGATTTTCAAACAAAATCTTTGAAAAGTGGTTCTGGCTGGGCACAGTGGCTCATGCCTATAATCCCAGCACTTTGGGAGGCCAAGGCAGGCGGATCATGAGGTCAGGAGATCGAGATCACTCTGGCTAACATGGTGAAACCCTATCTCTACTAAAAATACAAAAAAAAAAAAAAAAATTAGCCGGGCGAGGTAGCGGGCACCTGTAGTCCCAGCTACTTGGGAGGCTGAGGCAGGAGAATGGCGTGGACCCAGGAGGCGGAGCTTGCAGTGAGCTGAGATCGCACCACTGCACTCCAGCCTGGGCGACAGAGAGAGACTCCGTCTAAAAAAAAAAAAAGAAAAGTGGTTCTGTCCTGCTTAAACCCTCTTCTCACCCCTTTCAGGCACATAGAAGGGCTAAGAGCAAGAAGATTTTCCTGCTATGCTGCCTGTGTAACTACACAAGGCCCCATAATTAGAGGACCCCACTCTGATGCTGGCATTTTGAAATTCCTATAATTTTTTTTTTTTTTTTTTTTTTTGAGACAAGGTCTTGCTCTGTCACCCAGGCTGCAATGCAGTGGCATGCATATGGCTCACTGCAGCCTCAACCTCCTAGGCTCAAGCAGTCCTCCTGCCTTAGTCTCCCAAGTAACTGGGACCAATAATGTGTACCACCATTCCTGGCTAATTTTTATTATTAGATTATTATTATTATTTTGGTAGAGGTGGAGTTTTGCCACGTTGCCCAGGCTGGTCTCAAACTCCTGGACTCAAAGCAACTCCCCAACCTCAGCCTCCAAAGGTATTGGGATTACAGGTGTGAGCCCCTGCACCTAGCTAGAATTCCTATAATTTTTATAACAAGAATCCCATATTTTCCTTTTGTGCTGGGCCCTGAAAACTATGCAGCCAGTCCTGCCCAGGATGCTTGTTTTATTTCATTTTTCCCAGCTTTAGTGAAGTAAAACTGACAAATAAAAATAGAATACATTTACTGTGTACAGTGTGATCTTTGGAGATACATGTATACACAATTTGTGAAATGATTACCATAACTAGCTAATTACCCTATTCATCACCTTACATAGTTGTCTTTGGATGTTTATGTGATGAGAACGCCCAAGATCTTCTCTCTTAGTAGAAGGATGGTGATTATCAGAGGTTGGGAAGGGTAGTGGGCTGGGGAATGTAGAGATGGTTAATGGGTACAAGAAAAACAATTACAAAGAATGAATAACACTTACTACTTGGTCAGGAGTGGTGGCTCACACCTGTAATCCCAGCATTTTGGGAAGCCAAGGAGGATGAATTGCTTGAGGCTAGGATTTCAAGACTAGCCTGGGCAACATGGCAATACCCCATCTCCACTAAAAATACAAAAAATAGCCGGCCATCATGGCACACACCTGTAGTTCCAGCTACTCAGGAGGCTGAAGTGGGAGGATCACCTGAGCCCAGGAAGTCAAGGCTGCAGTGAGCTGTGATCATGCCACTGCACTCCAGCCTGGGTAACAGAAATGAGATCTTCTCTCCAAAAAAAAATAAAAAGACTTACTACTTGATAGTACAACAGAGTGACTATAGTCAATAATAATTTAATTGTACATTTTAAAATAACTGAGTGTATTTGAATTGTTTGTAACACAAAGGATAAATACTTGAGGGTATAGATACCCCATATTTCATGATGTGATTATTATACACCACATGCCTGTATCAGAACAGCTCATGTACCCTATAAACATATACACCTATTATGTACCCACAAAAATTAAAAATTAAAAATTTTTCAGAGCTGCCGCCTTAACAAATTTCAAGTAAACAATATGGTATCGTTAACTATAGTTACCGTGCCATATATGACATGCCCAGACCTTACTCATCTTATCACCGGAGGTGTGTACCCTTGGAGTGACATTTCCTTCTAGCCCCTGGCAACCATTCTAATTCGACTCTCTTTTTCTCTGAGTTCAACGTTTTCAGATTCCGCAAATAATGTGAGATGGCACAGCATTTGTCTGTCTCTGTCTGAATTAGTTCACTTAGCTAATTCTCCTCTCTTTTTCTATGAGTTCAATGTGTTTAAATTCCACAAATAAGTGAGATCACACAGCATTTGTCTGTCTCTAAGTCCACTTAGAAAATCAGAGGTGCTTGTTTCAAACTCAGGTTCCTGGACCCCACTGTTTTCAACAGTTCAGCTTTGATATCCAAGCCTGTAAGAGACACTTGGACTCTCTGGATTAAAATGAGAGGAAGAGGAATAGAGGAGGAGAGATTTCTCTCTAAAATCTAGGGGATTCCAATTAAAACTCATCTCTCATTTTACATGCAGAAAATGTACAGTGAGACACAAAGATGGGTTGGAAGACAAAACTCTGAAACTAGTCTGGGAGGGTTAAGTGACGTCATGGAAATAAATACTAAAATATCAAAATGCTCTAAACTTTCCATTTTTTACTTCTAGATGTGCTGAGAAAAAAAAATCTGATTTGACAGGAATTTAAAAAAGAACAATTTTTATAAAACCAAAATCACATTCCTGAGCCCTCAAATGCTTAGAATAGGGGATGAAATTGAGCTGGAATTTTCTTTGTGAGAGGAAGGATCAAGTTCCCAATGTGGATACGTTACCAGTTAGATTTTCCAAGCACAGTTCATACTGCAGAATTCGCCTAACTTGATGTAGGTTTCTCCTTTCTAATCAGTTTCCACTTGCACTTCAACTACCATGAAAAAATAAGTAAAGGAAAGACTTAAATCCTTGGGAACTTTGTCATGAGAGGAACTTTCTAGACTGCACTTAGTTGTTTATTTAATTAGCTACCAGGGAAACAAAACATATAGTATGCCCAAGGAGTTGACTCAATGGAATGATAC
Organism: Theropithecus gelada; assembly: GCF_003255815.1. Lineage (NCBI taxonomy): Eukaryota > Metazoa > Chordata > Mammalia > Primates > Cercopithecidae > Theropithecus > Theropithecus gelada. Next base: position 66,634,973 of record NC_037688.1, read on the forward strand.
CATGCTATACAGATCTAACATCATGCTGGGTAAGACACACAGTCTCTGTTTTAGAAAGCCAAACAGGGCCGGGTGCGGTAGCTCATGCCGGTAATCCTCAGCACTTTGGGAGTCCTAGGTGGGCAGATCACCTGAAGTCAGGAGTTTGAGACCAGCCTGACCAACATGGAGAAACCACATCTCTACTAAAAGTACAAAATTAGATGGGCATGGTGATGCATGACTGTAATCCCAGCTTCCCAGATACTCTGGAGGCTGAGGCAGGAGAATCGCTTGAACCTGGGAGGCAGAGGTTGTGGTGAGCCGAGATCCCACCATTGCACTCCAGCCTGGGCAACAAGAGCAAAACTCCATCTGAAAGAAAGAGAGAAAGAGAGAGAGAAAGAGAGAGAGACAGAAAGAGAGAGAGAGAGAGAGAGAGAGAGAGAGAAAGAGAAAGAGAGAAAGAGAAAGAGAAAGAGAGAAAGAAAGAAGAAAGAAAAGTAAGAAAAGAAAGAAAAGAAAAGAAAAAAAAAGAAAAGAAAAGAAAAGAAAAGAAAAGGAAGAAGCAAAGCATGCCAGAGGTTTACTCCAAGCCTCTGACAGTGGGGGTCCTGAAATCCACCTGGTGGATGAAGGAGGAGAGGAAATTTAGAGGACTTGGCAGAATCACAGAACGTGGGGAGACGTTTCCAAAGGGGGCTTCATCTGATGCTGAAAATGTTTTGTCTGGAGAAAAAAAAAAAAAAGTTCTCTTTGTGTCTTGTGTCTTGGGTTGTTTTGTTGTTGTTGTTGTTGTTGTTTAACGTCATCAATGATGAGTTCCTTGTTCTGCTGAGGCCCTAGAAGAATTCAGGAAAGGAAATGCGGAGGCGGGAACTGGAAAGAAATAATGTGATCAATCAAAGGGGGAAGGTTTTAGAGCCAGACAAGAAAAAAAGGAGAAGCAGAGCTGGAGAAAGACTAGAGGGTTCTAGAAGCCTGAATGTGCCAGAAAATCATCCCCTCCAGAATCCACCAGACTTCAGTGAAGCCCCATGAACTCACTGACTGAATAGGTTTCCTGCAGGCAGTGGGAGATGCCAAGTTGTGCATTTAAGCTCATGTAGGGGAAAAAGCAGAGCCAGCGTGGGTTGGGGGCACCAGGGCCAGAGGCAGATGCGACCTTGAGAAGATCCCTCTCCCCAGATTAGCAGGAATTAGCCTGAGTAGAAGATCTTACCTAGGTCTTTGAGGATTCAAATAATGCACATGTCAGCAGGGGACTCCAGCTGACATATGGGTTATTCTACTTAATTATAAAATGTTTGAGCCAGGCACAGTGGTTCGTGCCTGTAATCCCAGCATTTTGAGAGATGGGGACAGGAGGAACACTTCAGCCCAAGAGTTTGAGACCAGCCTGGGCAACACAGTGAGACTCTGTCTCTACACGAAGTTTTTTTTTTTGTTTTTTGTTTTTCGTTTTTTAATTAGCCAGGTAGGATGCTACAGGCCTGTGGTTCCAGCTACTTGGGAGGCTGAGGTGAGAGGATCACTCGAGCCCAGGATTTTGAGGCTGCAGTGAGCTATGATTGTGCCACTGCACTCCAGCCTGGGCAAGAGAGTGAGACCTTGTCTCAAAAAATAAAAATAAAGGCCAGGTGTGCTGGCTCACACCTGTAATCCCAGCATTTTGGGAGGCTGAAGTGGGTGGATCGCTTGAGATCAGGAGTTCAAAACCAGCCTGACCATCATGGTGAAACCCCACCTCTACAAAAATGCAAAAAATTAGCCAGGTATGATGGCAGATCCCTGTTATCCCAGCTACTTGGGAGGCTGAGGAGGGAGAATGGCTTGAACCCAGGGGGCAGAGGTTGCAGGGAGCCAAGATCGTTCCATTGCAGTCCAGCCTGGGTAACAGAGTGAGATTCCATCTCAAAAATAAAAATAAAAAATAAAAATGTTTGGCCATTTCCAACCTTGCCTTCAGACTATGGGTTCCTGGAGGGCAGGTACAATTCCCAGCCATCTCTGGATGCACTGATGTGGCCATCTCCGTTAGTGTACTGGTATGGACCAGTAGGGTCCATACTTGCCCAAATCCCAACGATCGGTATGTGCATCTCTGCTTAAACAGAGCCCACTGTGGTAGCCAGGGCCCACTGTGCACAGGACAGGTCAGAAGTCCTGGAGAATTAACACGCCCCCTGGATTAGGTCTCCACCAGTGACTAACTGGAGGGATGTATAAATACCCCAGCGCCTTCACTCCTCCAGGGGGTGATTCTGGGCTACATGCTCAACACCAGGGTTGGCAAACTTCTGGCAAAAGGGTCATATAGTAAATATTTTATGCTTTGCAGGTCATAGTCTCTCACAGATGCTCAACTCTGCCGAGCTGTTGTGCAAAAGCTGCCATGGGCTATCCACAAATGAATGGGTGTGACTGTATTATTCCAGGAACATTTTATTGAAATAACAGGTAGCAGAACAGGTTTGCCATGGGCCAATAGTTTGCAAATCCCTGCTCTGTGTCATTTTCCAGAGTTCCCCAGAGAGATTAAACTGTGATTCCCCACACTGGTAACTGACATGATGATGCATCTTTCTTGCTACTTCCCTCCCTTGCCTGTCCCCTTTCCCCCAACTCCCCGAGCTTAATAAACTATTGGCACTCAAATCCTTGCCTCTGAGTCTACTTCAGTGAGCACCCAAACTAAAACAGTTGATTAGGACTTTTTTTTTTTTTTTTTTTTGAGAGATGGAGTCTCACCCTGTCACCCAGGCTAGAGTGCAGTGGCGCGATCTTAGCTCACTGCAACCTCCACCTCCCGGGTTCAAGTGATTCTCCTGCCTCAGCCTCCCGAGCAGCTGGGATTACAGGCACGTGACACCATGCCCAGCTAATTTTTTATTTTTAGTAGAGACAGTGTTTCACTATATGTTGGCCAGGCTGGTCTCAAACTCCTGACCTCAGGTGATCAGCCTGCATCAGCCTCCCAAAGTGCTGGGATTACAGGTGTGAGCCACTGTGCCCAGCCTGATTAGGATACTTTTGACTGCAAGCAACACAGAGTTGAATTACAGGTGATTTAAATATTACTTTTACACCAGCCTATAATCCAGATTTATTGTATCTCCCACACAAAGTCCAGGCATAGGTGGTCCAGACAGGTTAATTAATAATGTCATGGTTTGGGGGTTTTTCTAATCCTGACAAGTTCACTGCTGAGAACGAGGTCATGTGCCCAAGGCTAAACCAGTCAGCAGTGAGAGAAACAGGATGAGCATGCCTGGCTTGGGCCAACTGAGGTCCATGCCTAAGAGCATGAGGAAGGAAGGGGCTCCATTTCTCTGGGCATATCACCGACTAATGCATGAATGAAAATAGGATGGTCTCAGCAAAGAAGAAGAGAAAAGCATTGCTGGGCAGGCAACCAATACATACCCAGCAGCTGGTGCTTAGAAAATGCTGCTGCATTCTATGAATGCATGAGCCACTGGATGTAAACAATGGATAGCAACTTTCTAGAAAAAAGATGAAGTCAAAAGAGTTATCCTGGACACACAAGAGTAGTGCAAAATAAGCACTGAGTGGCCAGGATGTTCAGGGGAAATCTCAGAGGCTTTAGGTAGCATGGTTACCTAACTCAGAACCATCAGTGCCAGCTGAGGAGGACACAGGGTACGTTGGTTAAAGTCAAGGATAATCACATTCTTACCCCAGTTAATAACAGATACGGCATTTTACAGTTCATAAAGCTCTTGTCCATTCATTACTCTCACCATTCAGTCGATGAAACAAACCCAGGTAATAATCAGGTCAGGTATTATTCTTTTAAAATAATTTTATCCCCATTTACTGTGAAAAAAACTTCTTGAGACAGCTTGCAATAAAAGGCACACCCAAAGGGAAACCAAAAGAAAAATTATTTATGTATCAAATACATAATAAAACTCATTTAATGTAGTTATTCTGATTGAGTGTACTCTTGGGTTTTAGCTCCCTAATAGCCAGAGCAAAAAAAGAAAAAAAACATAAAGGTTACATGAATATCATCACTTAACAAAGGGAAGTATAACTGTTCACAGGAAAGAAAATGATTTTTCTTGGAAAAGAATTCAAAAAAAATTCCACTTGGATCCTTACATAATGGAAATGTAGCCAAATGATGGATAATGTCTTCCATGATGGTTTTGCAGAAGAGATGAGAATGTCCTCATTCATCATGATATTTGAATTAGTCCATTCTCACACTGCTAATAAAGACATACCTGAAACTGGGTAATTTATAAAGAAAAAGAGATGGACTCACAAATGAACTCATAATTCCACATGTCTAGGGAGGCCTCACAATCATGGCAGAAGGCAAAGGAGGAGCAAAGTTACATCTTACACGGCAGCAGGCAAGAGAGGGCGTGTGCAGGGGAACTGCCCTTTATAAAACCATTAGATCTTTTGAGACTTATTCACTATCACAAGAATAGCATGGAAAAGACCCACCTCTTGATTCCATTATCTCCCACTGGGTCCCTCCCACGACACATGGGAATTATGGGAGCTACAATTCAAGTCGAGATTTGGGTGGGGACACGGACAAACCATATCAATATCCCTAACCATCAGCTTTTCAAACAAAGCCAAAGGTTTCTCCCTGTGGATGGTATCACAGCATTGATACTCACAAGCCTCACTTCCATTCCACTCTGTCCTGGATATCCTAGCTAGTGCAGTTAGCCAGGGGGAAAATGTCTAGAAAGGAAGAAATGACATAGTCATCATTTCTAGGTGACTTGATCGTGTACATACAAATCCAAGGAAAATTGTTATGGACTGAATGTCTGTGTCTCTCTCCACCAAATTCACACGTTGAAGCCCTAGCCCCCAGTGCAATGGCATTTGGAGGAGGTAATTTGGTTTAGATGAGGTCACGAGGGCAGTACCCCCATGATGGTCCTTCCCCAGAAAAACAATATCCTTCACCAAATCCCAAAAATAATAACAACAACCAGTTATTTTTAAGTACTTACTATGCATTCACCAAGTGTTTACAGGTTTTGATTTACTCATTGAAACCTCATAGCAGCCTACAAAGCCCCCTAGTATGTGGCAGAGTTGAGAGGCAAACAGAAAAGTAGGGCTCCAGATCCCCTTGGATCCTTACATAAGGGAAATGTAACCAAATGATGGATAATGTCTTCCATGATGGTTTTGCGGAAGATATGAGAATGTCCTCATTCATCATGATATTTGTATTAGTCCATTCTCACACTGCTAATAAAGACATGTCCGAGACTGGGTAATTTGTAAAGAAAAAGAAGTTTAATGGATTCAAGTTCCACATGTTATCATATGCCACACTTCCTAGGGATGAATGAACATCACCATGATGCCACACTTCCTAGGGATGAATGAACATCACCATGATGCCACACTTCCTAGGGATAAATCAACGTCAGTTTTGTTGTTTATTTTTTTACTTTAAGTTCTGGGATACAAGTAAAGAATGTGTAGGTTTCTTACATAGGTATACATGTGCCATGGTGGTTTGCCACACCTATCAACCCATCATCTAGGTTTTAAGCATCACGTGCATTAGCTATTTGCCCTAATGCTCTCCCACTCCTCACCCCCCCACACTCTCCAACTGTCCCCAATGTGTGTTGTTTCCCTCCCTGTGTCCATGTGTTCTCGTTTGAGTATCAGATCTTAAAGAAGCATTCCTGCTCTCTTCTCTCCCTGCTGAGGTGGGCTTCGGGTGCCTCCTATATGCTTCCTCCATATCACCTCCACCCTTGCTTGTCATTGTCTGGGTTTGTATTCATTTCCTGAGACTTTTGTAACAATGACCTCAAACTTAGTGGTTTCACAGAACAGGAATTTCTTCTCTCCCAGGTCTGGAGGTCAGAAGACTGAAATCGGTTGCAATAAACTGAAATCATGGTGTCAGTAGGGCTCATTCCCCCTAGAAGTGCTAGGGGACAGTCTGTTCCTTGCCTCTTCTGCCTTCTGGTGGCTGCCAGCATTCCCTTGCTTGGGGCAGCATCACCCCAATCTCCGCCTCCGTCTGCATATCACCCTCTCATCTTCTGGGTGTAATATCTCTCTGCCTTTCTCTCATAAGACACTTACAATCAAATTCAGGGCCCACCTAGATAATCCAGAATAATCTCCCCATCTCAACATCCTTAACTTAATCATACCTGCAAACAATCCTTTTCCTTATAATTTAACATATACAGGTTTCACGGACTAGAACCTGATATATTTGAATGGCCATGATTCAGCCTACTATACGTTTCATCACTATCTCTTTATTAACTCTGAAGTCCTTAACACTTGTGGTGATTTCCAAATGGCTGTACATTTTTTACATCAAAGCAATCCCTTAGGGCCAGGCATGGTGGCTCACACCAGTAATCCCAGCACTTTGGGAGGCCAAGGCGGGCAGATCACCTGACGTCAGGAATTCCGGACCCACTTGGCCAACACAGTGAAACCCTGCCTCCACTAAAAATACAAAAATTAGCTGACATGGTGGTGGGCACCTGTAGTCCCAGCTGCTCAGGAGGCTGAGGCACAAGAATCACTTAAACCCAGGAGGCAGAGGTTGCAGTCAGCTGAGATTGCACCACTGCACTCCAGCCTGGGTGACAGAGGGAGACTCCATCTCAAAAAAAACAAAAACAAAAACAAAAAAAACCACAACAACCTCTTGGGATCTACACCCTCTCCCTTGACTTTAATGACCTCCATGATTGCTTTGACATATTGAATATGGTGGAAATCATACTGTGCCCTTTTCCAGTCCATGTTTTAAAAGACTATCAAGTGCTACTTCCTATATCTTGGAATACTCACTTTTGGAACTCAGACACCACTATGCTATGAGAAGCCCAAACCACATAGAGAGGTCACATGAAAGTGCTCCAGGTGACAGCACCAACTAAGCTCCTAACCAGTAGCCAACATCATGCCAGCCATGTGTCTCAGCCATCTTGGATGGCCAGCCTAGTCAAGCCTTCAGATGACTCTAGCCCCGTTCACCATCTGACAACAACTGCATAGGACTTGAAATGCGAACCACCTAGGTGAGCCCAGTCAACGCAGAGTCATGAGCAATAATACCAAATATTTGTTTCCAACCACTGTGGGATCAGGTTCTTTTTTATGCAACAAGAGATGAGCATCATATTTGTTGCTGCATACCAGGTGCCTGGAACTATGCCTGGAGGTCTTAATATTCAATGAAAGTGGAATAAATGAAATAAATAAAAATGGAATAAATAAATGAAACTCTAGAAGCTACGGATTCTAGGGAGTTGAGCTGCAGATCAGGAGGAATTGGTATCAGGTCTCAAAGAAATGACAAGGTAATAAGGTATGAGAGGAAGGCTGTGGAGAAACAAATTTTCTGGAGCCTTAATGGGGGTGAGGAATGGGCAAGTTCAGTGTTGAGCAGGACCAAGTTCAACAGACCCTCAGCAAATGTTTGCTGACTCGGCCGGGCGTGGTGGCTCAAGCCTGTAATCCCAGCACTTTGGGAGGCCGAGGCGGGTGGATCACGAGGTCAGGAGATCGAGACTATCCTGGCTAACATGGTGAAACCCCGTCTCTACTAAAAATACAAAAAAAAAAAAAAAACTAGCCGGGCGTGGTGGTGGGCGCCTGTAGTCTCAGCTACTTGGGAGGCTGAGGCGGGAGAATGGCATGAACCCGGGAGGCGGAGCTTGCAGTGAGCCGAGATCACACCACTGCACTCCAGCCTGGGAGACACAGCGAGACTCCGTCTCAAAAAAAAAAAAAAAAAAAAAAATGTTTGCTGACTTAGCAGTACAGATTCTACGTACACCTTCCTTACTTTTAACGATTCCTTTAATTATATAAGCAATATATTGAGTATCTACTGAGATCCAGGTTTTGAGTTGGGTGAAGACTATTCAGCTATTAAGTCCTTTTAATGCTCATACACTGTTGATGGGAACGTATATTCATCCAGTCACCATGGAAAGCAGTTTGGAGATTTCTCAAAGAACTTAAAATAGAACTAAGGCTGAATCCAGCAATCCCATTCATGGGTATAAATCCCAAATAATAATCATTCTACCATAAAGACACATGCACACATACGTTCATTGCAGCACTATTCACAACAGCAAAGACACGGAATCAACCTAGATGCCCATCAATTGCAGACTAGATAAAGAAAACATGGTACATATACACCATGAAATACTATGCAGCCATAAAAAAGAATGAAATCCTGACCTTTGCAGCAACATGGATGGAGCTGGAGGCCATTATCCTAAGCGAATTAACACAGAAACAGAAAACTAAATATTGCACATTCTCACTTAGGAGGTGAACACTGAGGTTTTCTTTCGTGTTGTAAACCACTGTAGGATGACTACAGTTAATACGTAGTTCCAGCCAGGTGCAGTGGCTCGTACCTGTGATCCCAGCACTTTGGGACTCTGAAGCGAGCAGACCACTTGAGGTCAGGAGTTCGAAACCAGCCTGGCAAACATGGCGAAATCCCATCTCTACTAAAAAAAAATGAACACAAAGAAAGGAACAACAGACACTGGGGCCTACTTGAAGGTAGAGGATGGGAGGAGGGTAAGGAATGAAAAACTGCTGACCAGGTACTACGTTCATTACCTGGGTGATAAAATAATCTGTACACCAAACCCTGTAACATGCATTTACCCATGAAACAAATCTGCACATGTACCCGCTAAACCTAAAATAAAAGTTGGAAAGAAAATAAAAAATAAAAAACAAATCCCTTTCTTGTGGAACTTAACAACCATAGAATATTAGGGAAACCTCAAAACCACAAGCAGGTGATTCAAGCCCCCATCTCTGACCTTCATTACCCTCTTGTATAGCCATGAGTACAAAAAAAAAAAAAAAAAAAAAAAAGCCAGACCATTCAATGCTATTCATTCTCTCTTCCAAACGGGGATGAAGTGCAGGCAGTAAACCAGGGAAGATGAACTTGGCCAAGTCCTTCTATTCATTTTGTGGCAGTGATGACCATTTCCCATTGTGAGGAGCTGGATGGGCAGTCTCCTTCTGTTCAAATGACTCAGCACACTTTTGAGGGGGCATAAGAACAGGAAAGTGTGGGTGCTAGTCAAGCAGGCCTGTATTTGCAGGGAGAATGTGTCCACAGACTTAATCTTCTCAAAACCATTGTTAATGTGCTTTTACAAAATGCTGCTGGACAGTTCACTGGGTGGCCTTGGGCCTACCCAGTTCTTCCCCCTTTTTCCCACTCATGGTTCTTAAGAATAACTGAAGAATGTGCTAGAAATGCAACATCTTGAGATAGAGAGGGACTGGCCAGAACAACCTACGCTCTGTTCCATTCCACCCCTAGAAACAACATGTCTCAAACACTTTAGCCCAGCAAATCATACATTCTAGGGTATAAAACACAGAACCGGCTGCTTTCTGGAGTACCTGAACTTCTGTGCAAGTGAGGCACGCACAGATATGACTCTATTTACCCTCAGCAGTTTTTCGGGGCCTTGGAGGAACAGCTCACAATGAGTCCTAGGCTTCTACCATCTCTTGCTGCCTAGCTGTAAGTAATAAACCTGCCTCATGTAACTTGTTGTGTGGGAGGGTTCTGTCTCACTGGACAAGGTGGTAGCCAGCGAACAGTGAACCTGCTTCACAAATTCCTCTGCTGTAAAGTGCACCAGAAGCTCTCAGTCAGGGAAGTTCTGTGCTCAAATCTTCCTTCAAGGTAAACTGCTCTGTAAGCAGAGCTAACTGACAACCTCTAGCTGCTGTACCTTTTGACCCACCGAGGCATTCATGCTAGGCTGCACTTCCCCAGGGATTTTCCCAGCCAGTGACTGAGCACAGTAGAAGTACTGGAATTAGGTGATTCTAACCCAACTGGGGGTTGTCCAACAGAGAGAGTTGCCTTAGGAAGTATTACCGGCCGGGCGCGGTGGCTCAAGCCTGTAATCCCAGCACTTTGGGAGGCCGAGACGGGCGGATCACGAGGTCAGGAGATCGAGACCATCCTGGCTAACACGGTGAAACCCCGTCTCTATTAAGAAATACAAAAAACTAGCCGGGCGAGGTGGCGGGCGCCTGTAGTCCCAGCTACTCGGGAGGCTGAGGCCGGAGAATGGCGTGAACCCGGGAGGCGGAGCTTGCAGTGAGCTGAGATCCGGCCACTGCACTCCAGCCTGGGTGACAGAGCGAGACTCCGTCTCAAAAAAAAAAAGAAAAAAAGAAAAAAAAAAGGAACTATTACCCTGGCTGAAACATTCTCAGAGTTGTGCTGAAGCCTTTCTCTTTCTAACAATTTCTCTTCCTTCCCACTCTGCTTTCAGAGGTGTCAGATCTGCATTATAGTCTGAAGTCTCTCCCTGCTCCCTCCCCATTTCCCTTCACAGGCATTTTCTTCAATAAATTTCCTGCACAATTAATATTTGGTTTTCTTTCGTGTTGTAAACGACTGTAGGATGACTACAGTTAACAATATATAGTTTCAGCCAGGCGCAATGGCTCATGCCTATGATCCCAGCACTTTGGGACTCTGAAGTGAGCAGACCACTTGAGCTCAGGCGTTCAAAACCAGCCTGGCAAACATGGCGAAACTCCATCTCTACTAAAAAAAATATTAGTCGGGCATGGTGGAGCATGCCTGTAATCCCAGCTACTCGGGAGGCTGAGGCGAGAGAATCACTTGAACCTGGGAGGCAGAGGTTACATTGAGCAGAGATCATGTCACTACAAATCAGCCTGGATGACAGAATGAGATTCTGTCTAAATAAAATAAAATTATAGTAGTAATAACAATGTAGTTTCAAATAGCTAGAAGGAGGATGTTGAATGTTACCATCACCAAGAAATGAGAAACATTTGAGATGACGGATATGCTAATTACCCTGATCAAATCACTATATATTATATATATCAAAACATCACTATGTACTCCATCAATAGGTACCATCATTTTTCCAATAAAAATAATTTTTTTAAAAAAAAGAAATGTAGAATGTTATACTTGTAAAAAGAAGAAAATGCAAACTGAGGAATCAAATTATGTAGGAGTGATCTTCCTTCTCATCAGCTATCCTTTTAGAAATATGTAGGAAAAGAGGAGATAAAGGAAGAGAGCAAGAGGAAGCAAATAAGCAGAGGGAGGAAAAGAGGAGAAAGTAAAGAAAGAGGGAGAGAAATAGAAAGAAAGCAAGGAGACACAGCAGATCAGATCAGCTACCATAATTCAAATGCTACCTCAAATCACTTCCTATATTTGCAATACAGAAGCTGCAGGAGACATGTTATTTAAAATTAGTAAGAAGGTCGGGCACGGTGGCTCACGCCTGTAATCCCAGCACTTTGGGAGGCTGAGGCGGGTGGTTCACAAAGTCAGGAGATGGAGACCATCCTGACTAACATGGTGAAACTCTGTCTCTACTAAAAATACAAAAATTAGCTGGGCATGGCAGTATGCGCCTGTAATCCCAGCTACTCGGGAGGCTGAGGCAAGAGAATCACTGGAACCTGGGAGGTGGAGGTTGCAGTGAGCCAAGATCGTGCCACTGCACTCCAGCCTGGCAACAGAGCGAGAATCCGTCTCAAAAAAAAAAATTTAGTAAGAGAATGAGAACTTCATACAGAAGTTGAGAAGTAGATTTGAAATCAGTGGAGACTGGGGCCTTGTACAATTAATTCTGCTTTGCTTTCTGCTACTCAGAGGACCTGAACTGACTCACCTACCATCTAGAAACAGCTACTATTTTGTATTTCTTTTTTAGTTTCATGCATTTAATTTGCATGATTATCATTTTGCTTTATTTCCCCATTTTACATTATAATATGTGCCATCTCATGTTACTGTGTTTCATGTCTATTATTGATGCCCCGTAACATTCCATTGTATGGAAGTATCATAAATATCAACTATTTCCTCTTACTTGGACATTCACGGTCTTTCCAGATTTTTTCTTAATTAAATGATGCTGCAATAAATGCCTTGTTTAGCTCCTTCAGAATAGGTCACTGCAGTAAGGACCTCTCCATTGGGGTGGTGGATTTTAGTTGTCTGGGACTTACGGTTTTGGTTCTGGTTCTGGTTCTGATTCTGCTACATCCTAACTGCATGACCCTGAGCAAGTCACTTGCTTTCTTAGGACTCCTGTTTCTTCACCCATCAAATGGAGGTAACACCAGACAAGGATCCGTTGTGACTATCAGATTTCATCCATGGCATCATTTTGAAAATACTTTTTCTTTTTTTTTCTTTTTTTGACACAGGATCTCACTCCATCACCCAGGCTGGAGTGCAGTGGCACAATCTCAGTTCACTGCAACCTCCGCTTTGTGGGTTCAAGCAATTCTGATGCCTCAGCCTCTCAAAAGATTTCCATGTAAGGTGCTTGCAAAGGGAAAAATAACAACTTGTGTGGTCAAAAATGTGTAGAAACCCCTGGTCTAATTGGTGTTAACAGGACTTACCAGAGCCTTTATTATAACAGCACACAGTCCCAAAGGTAGATCCTTACGGTATTATCTTAGTCTATTCAGACCGCTATAAATGAATCCCATAGGTTGTGTGGCTTACAAGTGGCAGAGATTGATTTCTCACAGTTCTCTCCAGAAGATCTAGGAAGTCCTAGATCAAGGCACAGGCAGATTCAGTGTCTGGTGAAGGCCTCCCTCCTAGTTCATAGACAGCCCTCTTTTCACTGTGTCTTCCCATTGCAGAAAGGCTAAGGGGCTCTTTAGGACCTCTTTTAAAAGGGCATTGGCCAGGCGCAGAGGCTTACGCCTGTAAACCTAGCACTTTGGGAGGCTGAGACAGGCAGATCACTTGGATCAAGAGTTCAAGACAGCCCGGCCAACGTGGTGGAACCTCATCTCTACCAAAAATACAAAAAAAAAAAAAAAATTATCCAGGTATGGTAGATAATTATTCAGTAGTCCCAGCCACTCAGAGGATGAGGCAGGAGAATCACTTAAACCCAGAGGCAGAGGTTGCAGTGAGCCTAGATCGTACCACTGCACTCTAGCCTGGGAACAGAGTGAGACTCTGTCTCTCATAAAGATATAAAGAGGCATGAATCCCATTCGTGGAAGCCCCACCATCATGTCCTAATCACCTCCCAAAGGCCCCACCCCCTAATGCCATCCATCACCCTGGGATTAGGTTTCAACACATGGTGGGAACACATTTAGTGTATAGCAAGCATGAAGCATTAATCAAGCTTATCTGCCCATCATGCCTATGAAATTCTGAAGTCTGAGAAACAGCCCATGAGAAGAAAGGCATACAACAAGAATTCATGAATAGAATTCGGGGGATCCCGAATGTGCTTTGGGGTGGAGGCCACTGATGAGAAACCTACCCCTCAAAAGCATCTCCTCCTTTGGTACCTACAGACGCAACATCCGGGTAGAAACAGCCTCGATGTCTTCTGGAGCTCAGGACCTGATTTCCAAGCTGGCCCAAGACAACCCTCAGAGTGTCACCGTTCAAGCCCCTCTTGTTCCATAATCAATTTCAAGAGGCTGCCCCCACTCCCGGGGCTCAGAGGGCTTCCTGTGACCCTGCCACCATGATCTTGAGCGAGTGCCACGCTCTGTCCCCAACTTTGCTTCCTCATCTGTCATCCATGGCTTTTCTTTTAAGGAGTTATTTAGGAAGAGCTGAAGCAATTTGCTTTTAAAAATGAAAAACAACAGAACTAGTATTTTTTGAAAGTCAGCTTGATACGCAGTAAACAATCCTGCCAAAGCAAAGCAGAAAATGCTGAAAAGCTTCATGTCTCTTCAACGACTCTGACCAAGACTTCAGAGGATGCTCTGAGGGGAGAAACATGCTCAGGGCTACAGAAGCGAGAGTCACGGATACCCTAAGCTGGTCTTTCCTAGGAGCAATTTTACCATGCCATTTCCCCTGGATCCTTTCTCTATCGCCCCATAACACCTCTCCCATTTGGAAACAAAAATATAATCTGTGGAAGAAGAAGGGAAATCACTGTTTAAATAAAAATAATGCATTCCTAGCATTCATTCACCCTCTTCATTCTTCTCCTTGCCCCTGTGGTGGGCGGTGGGGGGAGGAAATCTCATTTATCATGTTGATTTTCTCATCTCTTGTGACTGCCGCACAATTGGGTAAATAAGTTCTGTGTTCAATCTTTTGTGTTTTGTTTATTGCTTTATTCATTCACAATGGAAAGAAACACTAAATTTCAGGTAGAGATAAAAGAATATAAGATGTATTTTTAACTGTCCAAGATCAAGGGATCCCCAAATTCTATTCATGATAGAATGTTTGAGCATCTGTGGACCCCAATTTGTGAACTCTTACCCTGAAACAAAGCCTGCCAGTTATCTGTGTTCAATCTTTTAACGGGGGTTAGTCAATTTACTCAAGTCAACATGAATATGTCCCCCTGGTTTCCATGACAACCTCTCAGCACATTCAGTCTTCACATAAATGAGTTATTGCTTTTATGTTCTCATACTCTAAGACAATGGGGAAATTAACATAATGTGGTCATACCAAAAATAAAAACAATCAAAACAATCAAAATCCTCATATCCTCCCCAGAAACTCACAGATAGCATTCGGTGAAAAAGAACCAAAGAGAAATGAGGCCTTCACATCTGACAACACTGTTAACATTAGAGATTTCATTTCAGATGCATTTAAATGAAGCCAGACCATAATGGGGTTCAAAAAAAAAAAGTCTATAGACATAACTAAACTGCAGAGGAAAGAGATGTAAAGTCAGGGACCCAAATTCACTTTCAGGCCATATCCTCCAAAGATAACCACCATTCTCTGCCTCTCTTTCTGCATCCCAGCCAGGCTAGCATGCCTACCCCAGGACCTTTGCATGTGCTATTCCCCATGCTTGGAAAGTTCTTCCCCTGCTGTTCTTCCAGTGCTGCTTTGCTTAGCTAACTCCTACTCATCCTCAGGTCTCCGCTCAGCAAAGTCACTTCCTCAGGGAAGCCAAGCTTTGCCACTCATCAAGACTAGGTAGAATCTTCTTGTTAAATCTATTTATGGATTTTCCTGGCTCTTTGTATTTTTCTTGCTGAACTTCCATGCTACTGTGGGGAGACAATCAGCGAACAACAAGCATAATTTAGGTTTGCTCTTATTATCCTGTTGCACACATATCTTTTGTATATGTATTCTTAAACGGTCATTGTGTTTAGTGATTTAGTCTCACTCTGTTCCCAGGCTAGAGTGCAGTGGTACGATCTAGGCTCACTGCAACCTCTGCCTCTGGGTTTAAGTGATTCTCCTGCCTCATCCTCTGAGTGGCTGGGACGACTGGATAATTATCTACCACATCTGGATAATTTTTTTTTTTTTTTTTTGTATTTTTGGTAGAGATGAGGTTCCACCACGTTGGCCAGGCTGTCTCAAAACCCTATGGAAATAAAAATTTTTAAAAATAAAAAATAAATTTACGTGATATAAAAGACCTTGACTCTAGGCCTGGGTGACTGATTAGATACCAGGGTACAGGTTTTAGTCAATGAGCTGGAGACTGTATAGAAGAGGGGTGTCTAAGGCCCTCCCTGACATTCTAACAACCCCTATAGGTTAGGTTTCCCCAGAAGCAAATCCTAAGAGAAGGTGATATGGTTTGGCTGTGTCCCTACCCAGATCTCACCTTGAATTGTAACAATCTCCATGTGTCAAGGGCCGGGGCAGGTGGAGATAATTGAATCATGGGGGCGGTTTCCCCCATACTGTTCTCCTGATAGTGAATAAGTCTCACAAGATCTGATAGTTTTATAAATGGGAGGTCCCCTGTACAAGCCTCTTGCCTGCTGCCACGTAAGATGTGGCTTTGCTCCTTCTTGTCTTCCACCATGATTGTGAGGCCTTCCCAGCCATGTGGAACTGTGAGTCCATTAAACCTCTTTCCTTTATAAATGACCCAGTATCAGGTATGTCTTTATTAGCAGCATGAGAACAGACTAATACAGAAGGATTTGAAGATAAGTGGGTTGATTTGGAAAGTGAGCCCAGGAAACACTGGATGACAATAGGGAAATGAGACAGAGAAGGGAAAGAAGCTAATCCAGGTCATATGGATAACCAGGTTGCTACTATGGGCAACAGGGGTTCAATCTCACTAGGGACATCTGGGGAACAGTGTAGTGCCTGCCTCACCCTAAGGTATGGAAGGCAGGGCAACTGCCCTTAGCAGTTGGTTGGAGGAGATGTGCCTGAGTGTTGGTTTCTCTGTACTTCCAGCCTGCCCCACAACAGCCTAGTTTTATGGCAGCCAGAGAAAGTCCCAGGCAGTACTGCAGATGCTTGCAGTAGGAACGGTGAGTATCCAGAGGATACAGGCAAGGCAACAACTGCATCTGCCACCTCCCCCAATGCAAACAGAAAAATTATTGCTGGAGACTGGAGATCAATGGAATAGAAGGCAGAAGATTTAATTCAAAGCCATTAGACAAAACGTAATAGTCCCAATGAAGACAAAGGCATGGGAATACGGTATAAATTCACATGAATAGACAATTCTCAAAAGAAGATATACAAATGGCCAACAAACATACGAAAAAATGTTCAACATCACTAATGATCAGGGAAATGCAAATCAAAACCACAATGCGATATCACCTTACTCCCGCAAGAATGACCAGAATCAAAACATCAAAAATAATAGATGTTGGCATGGATGTGGTGAAAAGTGAACGCTTCTACACTGCTGGTGGGCATGTAAACTAGTACAACCACCTTGGAAGACAGTGTGGAGACTCCTTAAAGAAAAGTAGCACTACCATTTGATCTGGCAATCCTACTACTGGGTATGTACCCTGAGGAAAAGAAATCATTGTATGAGAAAGATACTTGCACACGCATGTTTACAGCAGCACAATTCACAACTGCAAAAATATGAAACCAGCTCAAATGCGTATCAGTCAATGAGTGGATAAAGAAACTGTGGTATATATATGCCATATACCAGTAGTATATTTATACTACTCAGCCACAATAAGGAATGAATCAATGGCGTTCACAGCAACCTGGATGGAACTGGAGATTATCATTCTAGGTGAAGTAACTCAGGAATAGAAAACCAAACATTGTATGTTGTCACTCACAAGTGGGAGCTAAGCTATAAGGATGCGAAGGCATAAGAATGACACAATGGACTCTGGGGACTCAGGGGAAAAGGTGGGAGGGGGTGAGGGATAAAAGACTACAAATTGGGTTCAGTGTGTACTGCTCAGATAATGGAAGCACCAAAACCTCACAAATCACTATTAAAGAACTTACTCAGGTAACCAAATACCACCTGTTCCCCAAAAGCCTATGGAAATAAAAAATTTAAAAAATAAAAAATAAATGGCCAGGCGTGGTGGCTCACGCCTATAATCCCAGCACTTTGGGAGGCCGAGGTGGGCAGATCACGAGGTCAGGAGATCAAGACCATCCTGGCTAACATGGTGAAACCCCGTCTCTACTAAAAATACAAAAAATTAGCCGGGCGTGGTGGCGGGCGCCTGTAGTCCCAGCTACTCAGGAGGCTGAGGCAGGAGAATGGCATGAACCCGGGAGGCGGAGCTTGCAGTGAGCTGAGATGGCACCACTGCACTCCAGCCTGGGTGACAGAGGGAGACTCTGTCTCAAAAAAAAAAAGAAATGCATGTGATATAAAAGACCTTGACTCTATGCCTGAGTGACTGATTAGATACCGGGGTACAGGTTTTAGTCAAAGAGCTGGAGACTATACAGAAGAGGGGTATCTAAGGCCCTCCCTGACATTCTAACAACGCCTATCATCTCTTTTGCTGGCCAGGAGCCCACGTGGTAGAACAGTCCAATCCAGGGTAATTCCAGCTCACAGGTCAAGGGATACCAATCCCTGGTCCCAAGGTTGGGAGTGGCTACTCCCACAGTGGACTTTTATAATAACCTCTCCAACCTCTGTTTGTTGAGCTTAGATTCTTACGCCTCTAAGCTTCTGATGACTCTTATTAGAGAAAGTAATGTAATTACCCATCAATGGAGAAATGGCTCATTCAACAAGGATGTATCTGTTCAATCAAATCACTAAAAACAATGGCCATTTAAGAATACGTATACAAAAGATAAGTGTGCAACAGGATAATAAGAGCAAACCTAAATCATGCTTGTTGTTCCCTGATTGTCTCCCCATGGTAGCATGGAAATTCAGCAAGAGCAGGGATCTTTGTTTTTGTTCAGTGATAGATCAGCACGTAGGACTGTGCCAGGCACAAAAACAGTCAGCACCCACCACGGTAAAATTTAAAATGTCTGACATCCCATGACAGTTACTTTAAAAATAGAGGCCGGGTCAGGTGCCGTGGCTCACACCTGTAATCCCAGCACTTTGGGAGGCTGAGCCGGGTAGATCACAAGGTCAGGAGATCAAAACCATCCTGGCCAACATGGTGAAACCCATCTCTACCAAAAATACAAAAATTAGCCAGGGGTGGCGGCACATGCCTGTAATCCCAGCTACTCAGGAGGCTGAGGCTGGAGAATCGCTTGAACCTGAGAAGCAGAGGTTGCAGTGAGGTGATATCGCACCACTGCACTCCAGCCTGGTCAACAAGAGCTAGACTCCATCTAACGAAAGAAAAAAGATAAAATAGAAGCCAGTGGCCGGGAGCTGTGACTAACACCTGTTACCCTAGCACTTCAGGAGGCTGAGGCAGGTGGATACTTGAGGTCAGGAGTTCGAGACCGACCTGGCCAACATGGCGAAATCCCATCTCTACTAAAAACACAAAAATTAGCCAGTCATGATGGCACACACCTGTAGTCCCAGCTACTTGGAGGCTGTGGCGGGAGGATCACATGAGCCCAGGAGTTTGAGGTTACAGTGAGCTATGACTGTGCCACCGTACTCCAACCTGGGCAACAGAGCAAACTGTCTCAAAAAAAATTACCTCAAAAATAATAAGTAAATAAATATCAATTTTACCATAAAATAAAAGTGACTCAGCCTACCCTGGGTGGGGGTAAGGGCTAGCCTGTACCACATCTATCGGCTCCCAGAGGTCCTGGATCCCCCAGCAGCTGCTAGGGGGGCTGGGAACCATTACTCAGAAGTGCAGAGTGGAGCAAGCTTTGACGAGTAAGAGATAGGAAGCAGCAGGAGTTGGGAGATAAATGACTCCAGAGTTATCCCATGCTCATGCTTCTGGGAAACTGCAGCTCCACTAGGTAATATGCACTTCTTTGGTGTTGCTCTTCCTCCTTCTCTGTTTCCCTTATCCCTGCTTCCTTGAGATTGCACGACCCAATGAAACATTCACATATTTGTATCAGGCACTGTTGCTAGGCTAAGATAACCTCCATCCCCAAAGTCTATGACACCTGGGGTATCTCCTGAAGGATGCCGTTCTAGTTAATCCCCAAACATGATGGCTCAAAGCAGCAACTGTTTTTATTACAGATCATTATTTTGAGGGTCAGGAATCCAAGCAGGACCCAGCTGGGCAGTTCTTCTGCTCACACAGTATCATCTAAGGTCATTCATGGTATTCAGAGGGCTTCGGGGCTGCTCTGAAGGGTCTAATGCAGTTTTAGTGATGCGCCAGGCACCTTGGTTGGGTGTATTAGTCCATTTTCATGCTGTTAATAAAGATGTGCCCGAGACTGGGTCATTTATACAGGAAAGAGGTTTAATGGACTCACAGTTCCACATGGGTGGGGAGCCTCACAATCATGGAAGGCGGCAAGGAGGAGCAAGTCACGTCTCACACGGATGGCAGCAGGCAAAAAGAGAGCTTGTGCAGGGAAACTCCCTGTTATAAAACCATCAGATCTCATGAGACTTATTCACTATCACGAGAATAGCATGGGAAAGACTCACCAGGGTCTTTTCAATTCAATTACCTCCCACCAGGTCCCTCTCACAACATGTGAGAATTCAAGATGAGATTTGGATGGGGACACAGCCAAACCGTATCAGTGGGACAGGTTGGAAGCTGGGCTCAGAGCGACTTCTCTCCCTTTCTATGTCATCTCAGGGTCTCTCCAGGTGTCCCTCCAGCAGGGCCCTCAGAATTCCTGTTTTTTGTTTTGTTTTGTTTTTTTGTTTTTTTGTTTTTTGTTTTTTTTTGAGACGGAGTCTCGCTCTGTCGCCCAGGCTGGAGTGCAGTGACCGGATCTCAGCTCACTGCAAGCTCCGCCTCCCGGGTTTACGCCATTCTCCTGCCTCAGCCTCCCGAGTAGCTGGGACTACAGGCGCCCACCACCTCGCCCGGCTAGTTTTTTGTATTTTTTAGTGGAGACGGGGTTTCACCGGGTTAGCCAGGATTTTTTTGTTTTTTTGTTTTTTTAAGACAGAGTCTTGCTCTGTCGCCCAGGCTGGAGTGCAGTGGTGCAATCTCAACTCACTGCAAGCTCTGTCCCCCGGGTTCATGCCATTCTCCTGCCTCAGCCCCCCGAGTAGCTGGGACTACAGGCGCCCGCCACCTCGCCCAGCTAATTTTTTGTATTTTTAGTAGAGACGGGGTTTCACCGTGTTTGCCAGGATGGTCTCGATCTCCTGACCTCGTGATCCGCCCACCTCGGCCTCCCAAAGTGCTGGGATTACAGGCATGAGCCATGGCTCCCAGCCCGCACTCATCTTTGACCTGCCACAGATACACAAGAAACTGGGAGGTGGGGTGGGCGGAAGACTGAAGCATTAGAGTAGGAGGGGTCCCTTCATCCTCTGGTCATCATTTTCCATGTGCGTGTCGGACTTTTTTCAAATAAAAACTGGGGAACGACAAAAAGTGAGGAGGAACCATGTCAATAAGCTGAATCCTCATCTTCTATGGCACAGAGTCAATAGAAAATGTCTTAAATTGATAAATCAAGAAACGGCCGCATAAGCATCTTATTTGGAGTTACAGAGATAAACACTTGAAGACCTAAAAATGGAAACAACATTTCAAGCAGTTGCCTCCGGGAAATAAAACTTAAGGAGGGGAGAGAGGAGACAAGGGGCCAGGAACCACTGCTTTCATTAGCAGCTCCTCTGTACTTTAACCTTGTACGACGTGTTCATATTACTTTGATTTTTTTTAAAAAAATTCAAAAGGGAAAAAAATAAGAACAAAATGATGATGGTTATTTTTAAAACTATGTAATTAAACCTGGAAAAAAATCCCATTTTGCTAAGCAGAAAAAAAGTGCAGGATATTAAACTATATTAATAGTATGGACATAAGTATATTTAATAAAGAAAGAAAAAAACACATACAGGAGGAGAAAAGTCTAAAGAAATTCACCTACCAAATTATGGGTGGGTTTCTCTACTTTTCTAGGTTTCTTACATTTTCAGCAATGTGATACTCATACTCTCCTAATGAAAAGAAATACATTCATTACATAAAATAAATGAATTGGACCAGGCATGGTGGCTCACACCTGTAATCCCAGCACATTGAGAGGCAAAGGCAGGTGGATCACCTGAGGTCAGGAATTCAAAACCAGCCTGGGCAACATGGTAAAACTCCGTCTCTACCAAAAATACAAAACTTAGCCAGGTGTGGTGGAGTGCGCCTGTAATTCCAGCTATTCGGGAGGCTGAGGCAGGAGAACCACTTTAACTGGGGAAGCGGGGGCTGCAGTGAGCTGAGACTGTGCCACTGCATTCCAGCCTGGGTGAGTGAGATTACATCTCAAAAAATATATAAAAATAAAATAATAAAATAATAAAATAAATGAACTGAGCATCAGTTAAATACAATGCCAGAAGGGTCTCTGAAGAACTCTCCACAATAGAAGTATGTTTTAAGTCCCTGAGCCTTCATCCCCTGCCTATGGACAAGGGACTCTCTGCACCAGTTCTGGAACACTCCAGTCCACCATGCCCACAGATTTAGTTACAAAACCTTCCCAAAAAGAATTTAGTCCAGGTCATTTCAAAATGAATTAATTCAACTCAACAAGAACTTTTGTAAACCTCCAGTGTATCCGGTTCTGAACTTTTGTAAGCCTCCAGTGTATCCTGTTCTGAATCTGGAATGCTCATTCAGTCACAAAATAAACATTTATTGAGTACCTACTATGTGTCAGACAAAAGCTACTCGCAGGGGTGACAATGATAGAGATGGGCAAAATATTCATCTCTTCGGAGCTGCAGACTAGGGGGAGAGGCAGACAAGTGACCAGTCAATGGTAATACATCCTAATAGACAGTTTTATTGGGGAACAGCTGGGTGTGGTAGTGTGCGCCTGTAGTCCCAGCTACTCGAGAGGCTGAGGTGGGAGGATCACTTGAGCCTGGGAGATTGAGGCTGCAGTAAGTCTCGATTGCACCACTGCACTCCAGCCTGGGTGACAAGGTAAGACCTTGTCTAAACAAACAAACAAAAAAGCCAAATATGAGCTCAGATTCAAGGGATGAACCAGGGCAGATCAGGTTAAAGGAGAAAAGCTGTTTCCAGCACAGAGAATAGAATATACAAAGACTCAGAAACAAGAGAGAAGATGGATAAATTCAAGGAACTGAGAGTGATCTTAAAAAAACAAAACAAAACAAAACAAAAGATTTGTCATGATCAGAAGAGACAGTCCCCAAATACCACTCGCCTAGGGAGGTCTGGGGCTGGACTGCTAGAACTGGAATCTCAGCCCTATCATGTGAGCTCAAAGTGCTTCACCTCACTGAGCCTCAGTTTCCATACCTGTAAAACAGGGTAGAAGTAGAACTTATCTCAGAAGAGTTACGAGAACTAGAGAAGAAGTGAGCATTGTTTATATGTGCTTGTTGCTATGGATCCAAAACTGCCAGTAATAACAATAATAATAATAGCTTATGCTTTTGTTGAGCTCTTGCTTTGTACCTGGCCAGTGAGAGGTACATTACCAGTAACATAAATGCAGGTGTCTCATCTAACCCTTGCATCAACACTCAGAGATGGGTTTTATCAACATCCCTATTTTATAGATGAGGAAAACTGAGCCAGAGCAGTTGCACAATGTCACAGCTGTTCCTGGTGCTTCTCCCTGATCCTCACAGCCAGAAAACCATTCATCATTCAGCCTTTGCTGGTCTGTGCCTAATGGCTTATACCAATACTTTCTACAGAGAATTCCCCTTGGCTAGCAAAAGCCATTTCACCCAGGGAGTTATGCTGTCACATGCTGGACTGGCCAATGACTAAGCGACATGAGGGGAGAGGAGTCGCACAAAAGTCCAGTCCTCTTGCTTCAAGACAAAATACACTCCAGAGACCCACGTGAGATCAAGGCTAGCCTTAGCCTGACAGCCCGTTCTTGCTTGGCTCTGTCCCCTCCCGCATTGTCCTTCTTCCCTCACTTTCCTTCTCCTGAGAACCCGCACCTTGAATAAACCTCACCTACCCACATCTCATTCTCGGGCTTCCAAAGTACCCAACTTGTCATACGACTTGCCGGGATTCCGACCAGGCTTTCTCCTTCCAAAGGGCCCCACGTGAAACCACCAAGCTGCACCAGGCTCATCTCAAAGTCAGAGTCACGGGATCAAAGAACAGTTGCTGATGCCAACCCCTGCCGGCCCGAGCCCACTGCTGGGGAAACAAGGCGAACCACACATCTCAGACTAGAGGAGAGAATCCAAGAAGAAGATGAGAGGAGGTGTAATCATCTGTTCTCATGCTGCTAATAAAGACCTACCCAAGACTGAGTAATTTACAAAGGAAAGAGGTTGAATGGACTCACAGTTCCACATGGCTGAGGAGGCCTCACAATCGTGGCGGAAGGCAAGGAAGAGCAAACTCACATGTTACACAGCGGCAGGCAAGAGCGCTTGCGTAGGGGAACTCCCGTTTATAAAACCATCAGATCTCGTGAGACTTATTCACTACCACGAGAACAGCATGCAGCAACTGCCCCTATGATTTAATTATCTCCACCTGGCCCCTCCCTTGACACCTGGGGATTATTGCAATTCAAGATGAGATTTGGGTGGCGACACAGCCAAACCATATCAGGAGGGGGCACAGCATTAGGACGCAGCCTGTACTACTCTAATTCGGGTCGGGGGAGGTTGCTGAAATACACTCATAAGGGTAGTTTTAAAAGAGCATAATCAAAGAGACAGGTTTTCCAGTCTTGGTCTCGGGGAGAAAGAGAGGAAGAGTGAAAAAAACATGGGCTTTAGGCCGGACGCATGGCTCACACCTGTAATCCCAGCACTTTGGGAGGCCGAGGTGGGTGGATCATGAGGTCAGGAGTTCAAGACCAGCCTGGTCAGCATGGTGAAACCTCGTCTATACAAAAAATACAAAAAATTAGCCGGGCATGGGGGTGCGCACCTGTAATCCCAGTTACTCTGGAGGCTGAGGCAGGAGAATTGCTTGAACCCAGCAGGTGGAGGGTGCAGTGACCCAAGATCATTGTGCTATTTCACTCCAGCCTGGGCAACAGAGCAAGACTCCGTCTCAAACAAACAAAAAAAGGGCTTTAGACAGATCTAAGCTCAAGTTGGATCTCCATTGCCGGGCCTCCGTTTCCTTATCTGTAATATGGAGATCACAATATTCACCTCGCAGAGTAGATTAAGCAGCTGGCATGTGTAACGTGCCCAGCACTGTGTCTAGCATATGCTAGGTACTTGGCATGTGTTTATTTCTTTCCCTCCCTTGTTCAAGGCCACATAGTCCATGACTGGCAGAACTAGACTTCTTTATCCAAAATCAAAGAACTCCTACAAAATAGAAATAGCCCCCTGCCCGCCCCTGCCCCCACCCACCCGCTACCTTAATAGTTTATTTCCCAGTTATTCAATGCAAGAGACTTAGCCCAGCTAAAGTTATTCAAAATCGACCTTGAGATCGGGAACAAATTGGCTACAGCAGTCAGCGATTGGCAAATGCAATCTAAATGCCCCAGGCGGCATTAGAGCCTTCCACGTTGACAGGAAGAGTCAATGTGCATCTTGGAAAATTCTGAGAAAAAAAAAATTAAAGGTCACCGCATTTGTAGGCAGAATGGGTTTTCTTGAGACCATTACAAGCAGACTGCCTAAATTGCAAAGATTCCAGGCTTGACAGCTCCCGGAGGACTCCAGATGGAAAGAACACCACCCCCATCTCATATACATCCAGGCTGCTGTCTGTGTATGTCTGAAGGTTCTCCCACCACCCGTGCTGTTGTTGAAATTCCACAATCAGCCTGCGATGCCCCAGTGAACCATTTTGCTGGGACGGGAGGACCAACTTAGGGCCAGTCTTGTGTTCCAAGGGGCTGACCAGGCAGGACAGCCAAGGAGGCACAAGTCTGTAAGATGGGTCCACACATGACTGTAGGAAGGGGGTCTTGAGCCAAAGCAGGAAAAATCAAACCCCAACACAAGTGTAGAGAGAGTCGGATCATAAATCACACGTAGACAGGGTCCGAGAACCATGGGCTGGGAACCAGCAGACGACAGGCTAGGATAATTGATCATTAGAACAGTTGTGCTGATTTTGTTGTAAGAATAGTATCAATATTAATAATATATACAGTAATATATATTGAGTGGCTTCTGGAGCCAGGCACTGTGCTAAATGTTTGCATGCATCCTCTCACTGAATACTCACAGTGCTCTACAAAGTGGGTGCTGGTTTCATGCCCATTTCACAGAGAACATAACTGAGGCTCAGAGAGGCATCTACAAGGTCAACCAGGCAATCAGGAAAGCCAGATTCCAAGGGCTTGTCCACATCACTCTATGACATGTTGGGAACTCAAGTGTGTGTTGGCTTAACTCAAATAAATAGTAAAAGTTAGGCCGGGCGCGGTGGCTTATGCCTGTAATCCCAGCATTTTAGGAGGCCAAGGCGGTGGATCATCGGAGGCCAGGAGTTCGAGACCAGTCTGGCCAACATGGCAAAACCCTGTCTCTACTAAAAATACAAAAATTTAGCCAGGTATGGTGGTGGGCATCTGTAATCTCAGCCACTCAGGAGGCTGAGACAGGAGAATCGCTGGAACCCCAGGAGATGGAAGTTGCAGACAGCCAAGATCACGCCACTGCACTCCAGCCTGGGCAACAAGAGCGAAACTCCGTCTCAAAAAAAAAAAAAAAAAAAAAAGGACCGACAACAACAACAAAAAAACAAATAAATAGTAAAAGTTAATTCTCAACACGAGCCACTTTTTAAAGTATCTTACATTTTTCTTTTCCTTTACTTATTATTTTTTGAATTGACAAAAAAAATTGTCTATTGTGTACAACCTGGTGTTTTGAAATATGTATACATTGCGGACTGGTGAAATGAAGCTAATTAACATGTGCATTATCGCATATACTCATCATTTTTTGTGGTGGAGACACTTCAAATTTACTCTCTTAGCAATTTGCAAGAATACAAACATTTTTATTAATTATAGTCACTATTTTTCAAACAAGGAAACGAATGCCCAGTAAAAGTACAAAGTAACAGAACTCTTCACGGAAGCTGGGGTCATGGGTGAAAAAGAGAAATATAGGCTGGGTGCAGTGGCTCATGTCTGTAATCCCAGCACTTTGGGAGGCAGAGGCAGGTAGATCACCTGAGGTCAGAAGTTCAAGACCAGCTGGCCAACATGATGAAACCTCATCTCTAGTAAAAAAAAAAAAAAAAAAGCCAGGTACGGTGGCAGGTGCCTATAATCCCAGCTACTCGGGAGGCTGAGGCAGGAGAATTGCTTGAACCCAGGAGGAAGAGGTTGCAGTGAGCCGCGAACGTGCCATTGCACTCCAGCCTGGGTGACAAGAGTGAAACTCCCTCTCAAAAAAAAAAAAGATAAATACAAATACATCCATATATAACGAAAATATGATAGTGGTGTGTTTTCCTGTTAAGCAAATATTTACTTCCCCCTCATTCCCTTCACCATGGGAAGAACAGAATCCTCTGCCCCATTAATGATGGGTTTGTTTTGGCCAATGGAACATGAGCAGAATTGACGGTGTACCAGTTCCCAGCTTAGGCCTTAAAAGGCATTGAGTATGTCTGCTCACTCCTCTCTGGAAGCTGCCGACCTTCACCAGGTACCACTGCTTCTCCAATCTGGACCTCAGAAATAAATGTAAGAATCAGACTTGAACTCAACCCACAGCCTAAAGCAGAATCTCTCCAGCTAAACCACAGACCTATGAGCAAGAAATAAGTGCTTATTTTTATAACCCACTAGGGTGGCGTAACTTGTTACACAGCTATAGGTAACGGATCCATTTACACATGAATATGTGCCTACTATACATGTGCATATTATAGATACATACATATGGCTATGTTACATAGAGATAGATAAGTATAAATCCTAAAAATGTATCTCCATACTTGGGGTAGATATGTATACATATCTATTTGGGAGATAGTAAATTGTGTAGAATTTGGAGACTGCTAAATTTGCATTATTGCGCTGACACTTATGGGCTGTGCATTTTGGGGGTAATTACTTGACCTCTCTGAGCACATTTTTCTCCTTTGTAACGTGGAGATAAAGATGGCACTTATCTCATAGGATTACTATGAGAGTTGAGTAAAATAATACATGTAATGGGCTTAGCAGGGAGCCCAATACACACTCACTCACACTCATTCATTCAATAAATGTTTATTGAGTAACCACATTTGCCAGGCCCTCTTCTTGGTGTTTAGAACACAGTTACTAGCTGTGGGGAAAAAAGCAAAAGTAAAAAGAGCCAGTAGTAAGGAGAGCCAGTAGCCCTGGAGGAGGAGGGAGGGAGGCACAGGATGTTCCTGTGCCTGGCACATAGTAAGTGCTCAATTATTGGTAGCCGTTTTTATTCTCAAAGTGATTCACATGTGAGAACGAGGGTGTCTGCTGGAGATTTGAAAAACAATAATCAGTCTCTCTGCTCCGCAGCAGACCCCTGAAACCCTTGGCAAACCCCAGCAATAGATCAAGGACCTTCAGTGGGTGAATACAGCCACAGGAAGTATTCTGAGATAGCTGAGATAGCTGACACACAGTCCCTGCAACTCCAGCCAGACGCCAACATCAGCTGCCACTGGGAGACGTGAGCTCGGTTTCTCCATGAAAGAGGAAGGTTCCTGGGGCCTCAGCCATGCCTCAAACCCACTGGTGACATCAAACACACATTGCTCGGGGGAGCCAGCGAGGTACTCAGAAGCTGCAGGGTGACCCTACGTGTAGGTGTCAGGAGTCGCAGCGACTTGAGGGTGGAGAAACACCCACGCCTTTGCAAACACTCTTCATGTGCTGCCCTTGAGGCCACCTCCTGTTTTTTGGCCCTAATTGGCATGTTTTTCCATCTCCTCAGAAACAGCCATGGGAGACAACATTCCACAGCAGTTAAAAGTGTGGTCTCTGGGTTTGCAATCACACTATTCCCCACCAGCTGCAACCTTGGACGAGACACTTAACCCCAGGAGCTTCCCCTCCCGTGGTTGTGATGATTAAATGAGATAACCAGATAAGCCCTTAGATGGAAAACACTCAGCACTTAGCACAGTGCCTGGTGTTCATCATCATGGCTTTTATTATGGACTCATTTTATAAACGAGGACATCAAGGCCCAGACAGTTTAAGCCATTTGCTCAAGGTCAGAAGGTCACTCTAACCTTGCCATCAAACCTTGGGATTTTCTTTTTCCTCCATCACACCATCCCCAACTGATCTACTCCTCAAGTGAATTTCACAAAACCTCCAAAGATGAATTTTGATCTGCCTAGAGCTGTGCTGACTTAACTGGAGGATAGCACATATTTTCACAACAGGAGGAAACTTGACCACAGCTTTGGGCCCTGCGGATGATGAAGTCATTGTAGGTGAACTTGAGACTGGGATTCGGCCCTTGTGTCAATTGAGATTAGCGCATAGTGAAGCAGCGTCATTATCTGGGGGTAATACCCGAGATTTGTTGCCTCATGCCAAAAAACTTAAGGACACAGACACACACAAGGAGTGAGTTCAAAAGCAGAGGTTTAATAGGCAAAAGAAAGAGAAAGGAGAACGCCATCTCTCTTCCGAGAGAGAGGCACCCAGTGGGACTTCTGGCCCAAATCAGAGTGCACCGGATTTTACAGGGTTGAGGAGGCGGTGCCTGATTTACGCAGGGCCCAAAGATTGGTTGCACCAGGTGTGACATTTAAATAGCGCGTGGGGAAGTTGGCCACCCCACCCTAGTGTTATTATGCAAATGGAGTCTTTGCCTGGCTGGCTCCTTGTTGCCTGCTCCTTACACTACATGTGGCTGGCAAAGAGAAGGGAAGATAGAGCCGCCATGTTGGACATGCCTAGCTCCACCTAGACTTTTCCTATGGGCACAGCTGCCGGCATTCACCCGTGCAAGCTTCCAGCTTGCTTGTCTATCTCTGCAGCTTGATTTGACAGGATGCTCTCTGTTAGAAAAGCAAAATGATTTGGGGGCTGCTTTTCATTGAAAGGAAAGCCTTACCGCGGACTTCCTTACCCTCACTATCTGCCTAAATAATTTCTTCTTAACTCTTACATCAGTAATATGAACTCAACAGACTGAAAGTAACAATCAGATCACAAACACAGATGTGTACAGTCTGGAGTTTACCAGGGTGACTATCCATCCTGGCTTGAGCACTGAAAGTCCCATACCCTGGGAATCTGCTCAGGCCTGGGCAAACCAAGACAGCTGGTCACCCTTGCCATAACCTAAGTGAGTGAAGGTATAAAAAGCTGTGCCCGT
This sequence comes from Theropithecus gelada, assembly GCF_003255815.1. Classification (NCBI taxonomy): domain Eukaryota; kingdom Metazoa; phylum Chordata; class Mammalia; order Primates; family Cercopithecidae; genus Theropithecus; species Theropithecus gelada. The sequence continues at coordinate 66,664,588 of NC_037688.1, forward strand.
CTCAGCGTTTTCCACTTCTGAGAAGCAGTCATGTATGGTGGTTAAAAGTAAGGACTCTAGAGCCAGACTCACTTGGTCTATACCCCACCTCCATTGCCTACCAGCTGCAGGACCTCATACAGGATTACCCAACCTCACCATGCTTCCATTTCCTCATGTATAAAACAGAGACATTAGAGCCCCCTACCCTAGGTCAGCCTCAACACCGCTGACATTTTGGACCTGATTGTTCTTTACTGGGGAGTCTGGGGACAGTCCTGTGCTGGATGTTTAGCAGCCACCATGGCCTCTACGTGCTGGATGACAGTCGCACAGTGTACCCCAGTTGTGACAATCAAAATGTCTCCAGACATTGCCAAATGTCCCTTATGGGGACAGAAGTGTTCCCAGTTGAGAACCAGTGGTGTAGGCAGTGTTGGGAGCATAAGGGAGGTGGTGCATGCAAAGTGCTGAGAAAAAGCCATGACTTGAAGAGTCTGTTTCTACGGGAACAGCCAATAAAGCCTCAGAGACAGAGCAGGAAGGTGGCAAGCCAAGAGCTGAGCAAGCAGGACCTTGGAGGGACCAAGGGCAGGGCAGCCAAGCCACTGTGAAGTGGGACAAGCTCTGCAAACGGAGCCCAGCCTGGCCACCATCCCTCTCACCTCTCACACGAGCTTGAGCTTTTATTTCACCCCAGGTGAAGAAAGTGGAGTGAATTACTCCTGAGTTTCTGGCATGGCATCACGGTGCAGTGCAAAATCCCCTCAACTGAGCTATTCCTCTTTTCTTGAATGTGTACGCATTCTTCTGAAGTGCATTTGCCCATCAAATATTGAGTGTTCCGAATGTGGCATGAAGACAGTGGTGAACAAAATAGACAGAAATCCCTGTCCTCATGTAGCTTTACACACACTGTCTTGTTGTGTACAGGTGTTTTGGTCTTGGGGGCAGATCCCTCATGAATGGCTGGGTGCCATTCTCTCAAGAGTGAGTGATTTCCCACTCTTAGTTCCCACAAGAACGGATTGTGTGTGCGTGTGTTTGTGTGTTTCAAGAGGGAGTCTCGCTCTGTTGCCCAGACTGGAGTGCAGTGACACGATCTCGGCTCACTGCAACCTCTGCCTCCCAGGTTCAAGCAATTCTCCTGCCTCAGCCTCACAAGTAGCTGGGATTACAGGCACATGCCACTACATCTAGCTAATTTTTGTGTTTTTATTTTTTTCTATTTATTTGTTTATTTATTTACAGACACAGTCTTGCTCTGTCAGCCAGGCTGCAGTGCAATGGCAAGATCTCGGCTCCCTGCAACCTCCACTTCCCGGGTTCAAGCAGTTCTCCCATCTCAGCCTCCCAAGTAGCTGGAGTTACAGGCAAGAGCCACCACGCCCAGCTAATTTTTGTATTTTTAGTAGAGACAGGGTTTCGACATGTTGGCCAGGCTGGTCTCGAACTCCTGACCTCAAGTGATCCACCCACTTCGGCCTCCCAAAGTGCTGGGATTACAAGCGTGAGCCACTGCATGTGGCCGAGAACTGATTGTTAAAAATAACCTGGAACCCTCCTCTCTGTCTCCTATTCTTTGTTGTCTCCTTCCTCCTCCCCCTCTTCTCTCTCTCTCTCTCTCTCTCTCTCTCTCTCTGTTTTACCACGTGATCTACACACATCAGTTCCTCTTCGCTTCTGCCCTGAGTGGGAGCTTCCTGAAGCCCTCATCAGAAGCAGAGGTTGGTGCCACGATTCTTGCAGAATGATGAGCCAAATAAACTTTTTTTCTTTGTAAATTATCCAGCCTCAGGTATTCCTTTACAGCAGCACAAAGACACTTGCTATACATTGATTCTCTTGTTCACTTTTTTTCCCCTTGTTCTTTGTTTGTAAGATCCATCCAGGCCGGGTGCAGTGGCTCACGCATGTAATCCCAGCACTTTGGGAGGCTGAGGTGGGCGGATCACCTGTGGTCAGGAGTTCGAGACCAGCCTGGCCAACATGGTGAAACCCCGTCTCTATTAAAAATACAACATTAGCTGGGTATGGTGGCGGGCACCTGTAATCCCAGCTACTCAGGAGGTGGAGGCAGGAGAATTGCTGGAACCCAGGAGGCGGAGGTTGCAGTGAACCGAGATTGTACCATTGCACTCCAGCCTGGGCAACACAGTGAGACTCCATCTCAAAAAATAAATAAATAAAATAAATAAAAGATCCACCCATACTGGCATGTGAAGATCAGACCTGTTCTTCTAACTGCCACAGTCATATCCCACGGTGAGTATCTGTCATGCTTTTCTTATCTATCCTCTTCTGATGGGTACTGTAGTGGCTTCCAATTTCCCACTACCTGTTCAACCCACCTCCTTGAACATCCTTGGGTGAAACTTTCTCTGGGGTATAAATCCAGGAGGAGAATTGCTGCTGCTCAGATTTTAATATGCACATGAGTCACCCAGGGATCTTATTAAAAGGCAGATTCTGACTCAAGAGAAGTCTGGAAGGAGACTGGAGCATTTCCATTTCTAACAAGCTCCCAGGTGATGCTGAGGCTGCTGGTCTGGGACCACAGAGAATATACAACCTTCATTTGCTTTAGCATCAGATCTCTCTAGAATGGCCGCACCAGTCCACAGTCTAAGGGCTTGCTTTTAAAGGGGGCCAAACCCCACTGGCCTCCCTAACACGGTGTAGACTTGCAGGGCTCTGCTAAGAGCCACCATTAACCAATAGCATGATGTCTGTACTCACACCATTCGTCAATACCCTTGACCATCTTGCCTTAAGGTACCCTCAATTTCCAAGTACATCCCCAAATCAGAGACCACCCCCTCCACAGCGCAAAGTGGGATAATCTAGGAGAACATCCAGTCCAACCTCCTGGCTTTATAAAGGGAGAAACTGAGGCTGAAAGACTTGCAAGAAATCACAAGAAATTCCCTTTTCTTTGCATCTTACTCCTCCAGAGCCCTCTTTGAGTGATCAGAAATTCGTCCACAATTTATAGGACTTAGTTCACTTCACCCATCTTTTTCCATCTCCCTGCCGCGCCCCACTCCACCCTCCCCATCCCATACTCCCCAGGCCACCCTGCTTTTTAATCCTTGCTAGAATCATCCGTTTTGCGACCAAGTGTTGACTTCAAATGATATATGAGACAATTGACATTTCAAATATTCCAGGCAGGACACAGAATTCTGATCACAGCCCAGTCTGAAACGTCTCCTCCTTATTCCTTCTGGGCAATAATTGTCCCCCCACCAGCCCACCCCCATCCCAACCTCGACATTAATTTCCCCTGATTCATTTTTCATGCCTTTGAATTCTGCCTTTTCAAAGCAGAATATGTTTCTGTAGCTGTTTCTCATACCTCCCTTCCCCTCATGAATATTTCAAATGCAATAGTGATAGGATCGTTCAACCTTAGAGGCACACCAACTTTATCTTATTTATCTTACCGAGCTGCTTCCGATCCCGGGATTAAGTCCGAAACATCCTCTGAGAGTTTGTTTGGCTTGTTTTCCCTCAGGCTGTTGCTGCTGCGTATGTAAATTACAAAGAGAAGCAGCCTCCCCCTCTCCCCAGCCCCAGCCCTGGGCACCAGCCCCCAGCCCGAGAAACCCACCCTGCCTCTGCCAATCCTCCCTGGGGGACGCATGATGCACTCCCCTCAAAGCCAACTGGCAGGCCTCCCGACGGCTCCATGCCAGGGCGTGTCTCCCTGACCTCCGCCAGTGGTCCCTTAGAAGCCCAACGCTCACCGTGCAACCTTGGGTAGGGCATTCTGCCACTCAGGCAGGGTTCCCCATCTACAAATAAGGGGGTTGGACACGGGACCCTAAAGTCCTTTCAGCTGTGAGACTCCATGTGATGCGATGTAACAAGCGGAACCCTACCTGCTTGGAATCCAAGCTCTACCACTAAACGACTGATGTGATGGCTCACCAACCGTACCCACCACTGACTAGCCGTCTGACCCTTAGCTAACTGTACCCACCACTGACTAGCTGTGACCCTTAGCTAACTGTACCCACCACTGACTAGCTGTGACACTTAACTAACTTAACCCACCACTGACTAGCCGTGTGACCCTTAGCTAACTGTACCCACCACTGACTAGCTGTGACCCTTAGCTAACTATACCCACCACTGACTAGCTGTGACACTTAACTAACTTAACCCACCACTGACTAGCCATGTGACCCTTAGCTAACTGTACCCACTGCTGACTAGCTGTGACACCTAACTAACTGTACCTACCACTGACTAGCCGTGTGACCCTTAACTAACTGTACCCACCACTGACTAGCTGTGACACTTAACTTTACCCACCACTGACTAGCCATGTGACCCTTAGCTAATTGTACCCACCACTGACTAGCTGTGACACTTAACTAACTGTACCCACCACTGACTAGCTGTGACCCTTAACTAACTGTACCCATGACTGACTAGCTGTGTGGCCCTTAACTAACTGTACCCACCACTGACCCTTAATTGTATCTACCACTAAACTATCCATGTGTCTTTTAAGTGTGTCTACTATTGACTAGCCATGTGACCCTTAACTGTGTCTGCCACTGACTAGCTGTGTAACCCTTAACTAACTGCATCTACCACTGACTAGTTGTGACCCTTAACTAACTGTACCCACCACTGACTAGCTTTGTGACCTTTAACTAACTGTACCCACCACTGACTAGCTTTGTGACCTTTAACTAAATGTACCCTCCACTGACTAGCTGTGTGGCCCTTAACTAACTGCATCTACCATTAAACTATCCATGTGTCTTAAACTATCCGTGTATCTTTTAACTGTGTCTACCATTGACTAGCTGTATGACCCTTAACTGTGTCTACCACTAACTAGCTGTGTAACCCTTAACTAACTGTATCTACCACTAACTAGCTATGTAACCGTTAAATCTATCACTGACTGTGTGACCCTTAACTGTAACTGACTACCTATGTGACCCTTAGCTAACAGTATCTACCACTGACTAGCTGTACAACCCTTAACTATGTCGACCACTGACAAGCTGCATGGCTCTTAACTGTTTCTACCACTAACTGGCTGTGGGTCCCTGAACTCTATCACTGACTGCGTGACCCCTAATTATGTCCACCACCCAGTCGGTGTGTAACTTGTTGTTTCTACCACTAACTAGCTGTGTGACCATGATGCGAGTTACAGAAGCTCTCAGGGTCTCAGTTTCCTCCCCTGCAGCATAGATTGGTTAACAGCAGCTACCTCTGGGGCTGTAGTAGGGTGACCAGCCATCCTCTTTGGTTTGTCTGGGACCGAAGTGGTTCCAGGTATAGGGAACTCTCAGTGTCAAATCCAGTAAAGTGTTAAAGCCAACACAAGCTGGTCACCCAAGGTTGTAGTGAGAACTAAAGGTGAATGAGGTGACATGGATAAAATCTAGTATATCAATATAAGTTAATATCATTACTAGTGCTAGTGCTATTGTTTTTTGTTTGTTTAGAGATAGAGTTTTATTCCTGTCACCCAGGCTGGAGTGCAATGGTGCGCTCTCCACTCACTGCAACCTCCGCCTCCTAGGTTCAAGCAATTCTCCAGCCTCAGCCTCTTGAGCAGCTGGGATTATAGGCACCCGCCACCATGCCTCACTGATTTTTGTATTTTTAGTACAGACGAGGTTTTGCTGTGTTGGCCAGGCTGGTCTCGAACTCCTGAACTCAGGTAATCCACCCACCTCGGCCTCCTAAAGTGCTGGGATTATGGGTGTGAACCACCATGCCAGGCCTACTATTGATATTGTTATTGGCTCTGCTCTGCTCATGGCTATAAAGGAATTTTTTTTACTTCTAATTTTTTCTAGAATTTCAGATTTCTCTTTATCGAAGCAGTACAAGCACATGATACAATTGACTTGAAATGGAAAACAAAGTTCTCTTACCCCAGCCCTTCTCCCATCAAATCCCTCTCCACAAAGGCAGGGAGTTGAAGCCCTTTTTAGCGATTGAACTTTTAAGACTGACTCTGCCTCAGCCACCCTCTGTTCGCAGTAATTCAGGCTCTCATGACAATTCCACGGCATCACTTTTCATTCTGGGGATCCGAGTGGAGAGTGGGAGCAGGCCCCGGAGACCCCTCCAGGGCTAAGCCAGACATGAATTCTTTTAATACTGGATCACGGGGAGTGAGGAAAAGGGTGGCAGGAAGAGGAGCAGCTATTTGCTGTAGTGTGTGGAAGTATTTCAACACCAGCGAATATCATTGAACATCAAGCCCTCCTTGTAAGGGGGCTCACAGACTCCAGAGATGTGGAGATCACACAAGCAGAGAGACTGGAAGAAAAGCTGGACATCTGGACCTCCGGGCAGAGCCACGGCCAAGGTATCCTGGACACCTGGTTTGCATCTGCGTCTCCAGGAGATTGCGGTCAGCTGGTCCAGGTCAAGGCAAGCCCATTTGGAGTGGGAGAATATCAGCTCCACAAGGCAGATGTCATCAGCCTCAGGGAACCATCCCCCTGCTGGCTAAACCCAGATGGCACAGGTGTTCAAGCAAAGCATGCTCTGGACAGGTAAGAAGGTCTTATACTATCTGCTGACTGCCCTGCCTGGTGCACACCATCGGTTTTCTTTTCTCTTTTTTTTTTTTTTTTTTTTTTTGAGATGGAGTCTCACTCTGTCACCCAGGCTGGAGTGCAGTGGCGCAATCTCAGCTCATCACAACCTTGGCTAACTACAACCTCTGCCTCCCAGGTTCAAGTGATTCTCTTGCCTCAGCCTACTGAGTAGCTGATATTACAGGCGCACACCACCATGCCTGGCTAATTATTATTATTATTATTTGTATTTTTAGTAGAGACGGGATTTCACCATATTGGCCAGGCTGGTCTTGAACTCCTGACCTCATGATCCTCCCGCCTCAGCCTCTCAGAGTGTTAGGATTACAGGTGTTGAGCCACCGCGCCCAGCCCATAGGTTTTCATTACCACCACCTGACAGGTGAGCAGGCTGGTTCAGACTCCGGTCACCTGGCATGGCTTGTCACATACTGGTGAAGCTGTCGAGACCTGGGACTGAGGAAAGAGCGAAGTGATCCTAGAGAGATACAGTCCCTCAGGTGGCCCTTGATGGTGACAAAGAGAGGAAGGGACAGTTCCTCTTTTATTTGTCCATTCACACATGTTGGGAACCAGGCATTAAATCTGCAAGCCAGAAAAGGCAGTAAAAACCAAGTTAATGGCTTTTCAAGTCAGTTCAGAAATCAATGTATGTGCCCTCCAAAAGGTTTCATGTCTCTGTGGTGTCATCCCAAAGAGGAGCACAGAGAAGCAGGGGGATCTGCAGCTGGAGAGCCCAGAGGGAATGAACACACACCTGACTCTCTTTCTCATTTCTGAGGCTTTATCAGTTAAGGTTCTTAGTTTGCAAGCAACAGAACCAAATCTTTTTTTTTTTTTTTTTTTTTTTTTTTTTTAAACAAAATCTTCTCTTTTTTCCCCGGGGGGGGGTTGGGGCGCGATCTTGGCTCACTGCAACCCCGCCTCCTGGGTTCAAGAGATTCTTCTGCCTCAGCNCGATCTTGGCTCACTGCAACCCCGCCTCCTGGGTTCAAGAGATTCTTCTGCCTCAGCCTCCCGAGTAGCTGGGAGTACAGGTGCACACCACCATGCCCAGCTAATTTTTGTATTTTTAGTAGAGATGGGGTTTCACCATATTGGCCAGGCTGGTCTTGAACTCCTGACCTCGTGATCTGCCCGTCTCAGCCTCCCAAAGTGCTGGGATGTGAGCCACCGTGCCCGGCCAACAGAACCAAATTAAAAAGGGGGGAATTTATAGGGTCAGAGAAAGAACACAGTTCCCAGACTTCAGAGGGTTCCAGTTGGACCATCTTTCTATGGTGGTGGATCTCAACCCTCACTGCAGCCAAGAATCAACCAGAGAGACTTTTAGAAACCATGGATGCTGGGCCCTCACCCTCAGAAATTGAGATTTAAGCCAGGCATGGTGGCTCATGCCTGTAATCCCAACGCTGTGGGAGGCCAAGGCGAACAGATCACTTGAGCCCAGGAGTTCAAGACCAGCCTGGGAAACATGGCGAAACCTCGTCTCTACTAAAAATACAAAAATTAGTCGGGTGTGGTGGCACATGCCTGTAGTCCCAGCTACTCGGGGGACTGAGGCAAAAGGATGGCTTGAACCCAGGAGGTGGAGATTGCAGTGAGTTGAGATTGTACCACTGCACTCCAGCCTAGACAACAGAGTGAGACCCTGGCAGGGCAAGGCAAGGCAAAAAGGAAAGAAACTAAGATTTAACTGGCTCAGGTGGCACGATCTGTCTTGTTTCACACCTCCCCTACGTGGTTCTAAGGCGAGGTTGAAAACTGAGTTTCACTACTCTCGGGATGCAACTGCACCGTGGGTCCGGAAACCAGCAGTACTGGCATCACCATCTCCAGTAGAGCTCGTCAGAAACGCAGACTCTCAGAACCACCCCAGACCTTCCAAGTCAGAATCTGCCCTTGAACAAGATACCCCAGTTAGCGTTAAGCAGATTAAAGGTGGAGAAGCACTAGGCTGCAGGGTTGTGGAATGACTGGACTCTAACCACTCTACATTCCTGAAGATTTCTCCTTAAGATGCAAATTCCCAGAAGACAAGCATTTGGTGGGCCATGCTTTGGTCACACCATGATAGAAGATCTGGGCGTAAGAAATTCTGCAGGGTGGTCCCATCAGACCCACAGGTAGGAGAAGGGCCATCCCTGAATGGAGTGAGATGAGGGACTGATAAATACCTCATAGGTTAAGCACAGCAACCTTCACAGTTCAGAGACAGTGATGCCAACTACCACTTATTAAGCACCTACTGTATGCCAAGCACAGTGCCAAGGACTCAAATTACTCATGGAATTCCCCCTATAATCCATGAGGCCAATACTATTATTACTACTACAGCTACAACTACTATTATTTTATAAAGGAAGAAACTAAGGTTTGGAGCAGTAGATCTCCAACTTTGGCATGGATCAGAATCACCTGGAAGATTTGTAAACTCACAGACTTCTGGAACCTACTTACAGTTTCTGGTTCTGTAAGTCTAGGGTAAAGCCTGAGAATTTTTATTTCTAGCAGGTTCCCAGATGATGCTGATGCTGTTTGTCCATTCACACATGTTGGGAGTCAGGCATTAAATTTGCAAGCCAGAAAAGGCAGTAAAAACCAAGTTAATGGCCTTTCAAGTCAGATCAGAAATCACTGTACGCGCCCCTAAAAAGGGAATGCCAAACATTAGACAAGTCCCCATCTTCACAACGAGAACTTACCCACCTCAGAGAGATGCTTTCCCCAGGAAACAGGTGCAGATGGCATTTTGCAGAAAGTGCACATTGAAAGAAAGCAAACTGGCTTAGAAATACAGTTAATGGGAATTCTTTAGAATTCATAGAATCAGGAGAGAGTCATTTCTTTCTACCACACACCTGGCTGGGAGGGTGACAATGTCCTCAGGAGGGAGAGACTGAGAAACATTAATACCAGAGCCCTGGCTTTTATTTGCAATGTATAGCAATGTTTTTCCTCAAGGTAGATCTTTAGTGAGCTGTACACAGTAAAGCTAACCATTCAGGTGGAATTACATCCAACCAGTTATCTCTGTCATACCAAAACAGTAAACAATGCTTGCAGAAGTCAGATGCCTGGCGTCAAATCTGAGATCCACCATTTACTGGCTGTGGTCATCAGGCAAGATGCTTAACCTCTTTGTACCTTGTTATCCTATTTTGTAAATGGGAGAATTATAATAATACCTAATCTCTAGGTTACTGGATGGACTAAATGAAATAACATGTGTGAAATTATTAGTAACATAGCTAGAATATTATAAGCTCCCAATAAGTCTATCGTATTAGTCCATTCTCACACTGCTATAAAGTACTACCCAAGAATGGGTAATTGATAAAGAAAAGGGGTTTAATTGACTCACAGTTCTGCAAGGCTGGGGAGGCCTCAGGAAACTTACAATCATGGTGGAAGGGGAAGCAGACACCTTCTTCACAAGGCGGCAGGAGGGAGAAGGGAGAGCGCAGGAAAAAACTAACACTTTTAAAACCATCAGATCTCGTGAGATCTCACTCACTATCATGAGAATAGCATGGGAGAAACAGCCCCCATGAGCCAATCACATCCTTCCTTCGACACGTGGGGCTACAGCGCCCTCCCTTGACACCTGATGATTATAATTTAAGATGAGATTTGGGTGGAGACACAGAGCCAAACCATATCACCATATAAATAAAAATCATTTTATTTATCCTACCATTATTGTTATTATGATTATTGGTGGACGTACTGGTGGTGTTAAAATATTGTTGGCAAAACTGGAACTAGCTGGATCTCTAACAATCGCAATCATGATTCTGACATCTGGCCCTTCCATGCCACTGATAGGCATGTAAACAGGCACAATTTTTTCTGGAAGGTCATTTGGCAATATGTATCAAAAGCCTTACAAATACTCACTTGCTTTGACCCAGAAGATCCACTCCTAGAAATTTATTTTAGGGGAGTACATCCAGTTGAGGACAAAGATGTATGCCCAAGGAAGTCATCACATTATTGCAAATGGCAAAAAATGAAGTATCGACCAATAGAAAATGTTTTTGAAATTATGCTATGTTCGTACAACGAAATATTCTTCCAATTATTAAAATAACATTCATGCGTTTTAATTGGGGTGATTCTATAATTTTATATCTTTATAAAAGTATATGTATGTAAGACTTCATGTAGATGATGAACTCAATTACATAAACATATGACAGAAAAAGAGAAGGGAATAATCCAAAATTCATCTGCTCTGGGTCTTGGAATGGGAATTCTTATGGTTTTGTGCATTTTTGCAGATGTTTCTCAACAGTCCCCATTATAATAAGAGCAGGCTGGGTAGAATCTGGTACAGGAGATTGTGGCAAGCTAGATAATTAACCCAGAGAACATTATTTCTGTCTGGGTATGCCATTAAGTTACAAGAACCTTTTGTAAATGTGGGTAATAATGAAAAGAGGGCTATAGTGTTGGAAAGAAAGACTGGAGATAAGGGGGAATGAAAAGGAGTAGATATTATTTCTACAGAGTCTTGAAAGATTAAAAAAATGAGGCAGCCAGATGCAGTGGCTCACATCTATAATCCTAACACTTCAGGAGATCAAGGTAGGAGGACTGCTGGAGTCCAGGAGTTTGAGACCAGCCTAAATTATAGAGTAAGACTCCCATCTCTACAAACAAAATTTTAAAAACTAGCCAGGTGTGGTGGTGTGCACCTGTGGTCCCAGCTGCTTAGGAGGCTGAGGTGGGAGAATCACTTGTGCCCAGGAGGCTGAGGCTGCAGTGAGCTGTGATCACACCACTGCCCTTTAGGCTGGGTGACAGAGCAAGTCCCTGCCTCAGAAAAAAAGAAAAGAAAAGAAAAAATGAAGCAAAAGATATGAGTAGCTTTGGCTGAGCCCTAGAGGTAATGGGAAGGATTGATGGGGCAAGATCAGAGAGTTCTGTGATGTTCTCATTTGATGAGACAAAACTGAGCATTAGCAGAATTCAAGTTACATAATCTCTGGCTTAGGAAAGGGAACAGAGAAATACCTCATGGCAACACATGGCCTTTTTGTGTTGCAAGTTGACAGAAACTCAACTCAAACTGTCTTCACTGAGAAATTCACTCTAGGTGAGATCTGTCATCAGGTTGAAGGGGACACATCCTCTTAGGCAGTGTGATCGGCTTTCCTTCTCCTCTCTCAGCTCGGCTCTCCTGTGATTTCCTTCTCAGGCAGGCTCTCCCTCAGGGTGACGAGACGACCACCGGCAGCTCCAGGTTTGCACCCTACCAGTTTTGCAACCCCAGCAAAAAGAGAACCCCTCCTTCCCTATCCATCTAACAGAAGTCCTGCCACTGATAACTCTTTGAACCACCTTAAAGGCAGGTGTCTGAATCAATCACAATAGTCAGGAGAATGGCATTCTCCCATCCGCCAAACCCAGTCTCACAAAACACATGGGCTGAGAATGGAGGAGCGGTCCCGCCCCTCCCCTCAAAAAGTGAGATAGTGGTCTAGGAAAAAGAAAAATGAAGCCTAAATAGGCTAAATGGACAAAGAAGCACTATGTGGAGTTTTTCCTTCCAGAACATGAACCAAGCACTCAAGTTACCCCCAGATGGTATGAGAAGGAAGGATTCAACAGTGCCCTTAAAAGAGGGCCATGGTTCTCAACCAGGGGTGGTCCTCCTTCTGCCCCCGGGGGACATTTGGCAATGACAGTGGGGCAGGGACTTGTGCTACTGGCATCTAGTGGGCAGAGCCTAGGGATGCTGCTAAACACCTTACGGTGCACAGGACAACCCTCACCCAAAGGATTTTTCCAGCCCAAAATGTCCACAGTGCTGAGACTGTGAAACCCAGAATTAGGATGACCGTATAATTTATCGCCCAAACCAGAATGCTTTCGAGACAGGCAAAACCAGGAAAGCAGTCATAACGGGGACTGTTGCAGCAAATGAGCACATATGGTTACCCTACTCTCAACACACTGCCCAGACAGAAGGTAAAGCCATTCTCACTGAAGGCTGTGATTCAGGGGAAACGTTTCAATGCGCTCCACCCCAATCATCAATTACAGGACCACAAAGATGCTCTTCCCAGCCGAGGCTTGCCTTTGACCCCTTCCGCAATCTCCCACTTCCAGCACGGCTGACAGTCCCTGCCATGTACTTCTAAGAGGTCGCTAAAAATCGACCAGGGCTTGCCAGCCTAGTGGGGTTGCCCAAATGTCTGCCCACAGACGCCGCTTCGAAAAGCTGTCTCTGGCATGGCCCCCACTGCAGCAGCGCGTGACAGACTGCCTTGCTCGGTGGAAGGAATCCCACCCCAATTAAATTGCTGGAGCCCTGCTGGGAAGCGGGTGGAGGCGGGAGGAGAAGGAGAGTAGGGAGCCTGCCTCTCCTTTTTCATCGCGGAAGAGCCAATTTCAAGCTCGCCTCGGGTCATAAAAGAAATTAATTTGATTCTCTCAACCTTGCTCAGAGTGGACACATGTCTTCAGCTGGAGCATCTGCTGCTGGTGGATCCAGAGCGAGGAGACCATCCCCTCGAAACCATTCCATTTCAGTTGCAAGACAGGGCCAAAATCATTTGCCTGGAGCTAGAGAAGCAGCTGCCTGGAATACCCTGGGCTGTCATTTTTGCTGGTAAGTTCCAAAAATGGTTCTCACAGCTAAGGTGACTCCCAAGTCGCAGGAGGTTTACCCGGAGAGATATGCATGGGTAGGGCTGGTTCTTGGAAAACTCCCAAACAGAATTTAGCACTGGCAGCTGCCTAACCCACTTCATATCGATCGGCGTGATCACACTGAGTCCTCTTAACTGCCAGGCATGGCCCCTGGGCTGTATTCCTGACTGCCCACAGCTAAGGTAACTCCCTTGTACAAGCCTCCCCCTTGAGAGAGGATGGAACTTGTGACCTGCTTCTAATCAATAGAATATGGCAAAGGTGCCAAATGTCACTCCCTTGATCATGTTTCATCGAATAAGGTTTCCCCTGAGGAGACTTAGGAACTCCCTTGCTGGCTACGAGGAAGTAAGCTACCATGTTGTGACAGGGCCATGTCAAGAAACGCAAGTGGCCTCTAGAAGCTGATAGAGGTCCCCAGCTGACAGCCAGCTAGAAAACAAGGCCCCAGTCAGGTACAGTGGCTCACGCCTGTCATCCCAGCACTTTGGGAGGCTGAGGCAGGAGGATCGATTGAGCACAGGAGTTAGAGACCAGCCCGGGCAACATAGGGAAACCTGGTCTCTACCAACAATTTAAAAATTAGCCGGGTGTGAAGGCATCTGCCTGTGGTTCCAGCTACTTGGGAGGCTGAGATGGGAAGATTCCTTGAATCTAGGAGTTCAAGGCTGCAGTGAGCTATGACTTACCTCTGCACTCCAGCCTGGGTAACAAAGCAAGAGGCTGTCTTATTATTATTATTTCATTTAGAAGAAAAAGAAAACAAGAACCCTTGTAGCTTTACAACTACAAGGCAAGTCACCAGCAACTGCCATGAGGACCCATTGTCTAAACCTTTTAATGTAAAATAAAACTACATTAGAAACCACACAAAGCAAATGTGTAGCTTCTTCAGCCTTTCCTTATTTTTCTAAGGTTGTGCAAAGCTATCGTACTTACAAAAATGGCACAAAAGTGAATTAAACAGTCAATGCATATGCATACTTCATTCACATCTTCAACAACAAAAGGTATTCTAACTCTAACTCTACAGAGCTTGGCGGTTTTCAGGAGTACTGGGGAGGGATTTTGTAGTATGTACCTCTGTATTAGTCCATTTTCATGCTCCTGATAAAGACACACCTGAGACTGGGCAATTTACAAAAAAGAAAGAGATTTATTGAACTTACGGTTCCACGTGGTTGGGGAGGCCTCACAACCATGGTGGAAGGCAAGGAGGAGCAAGTCACATCTTACGTGGATGGCAGCAGGCAAAGAGAGCTTGTGCAGGGAAATTCCCATTTTTAAAAACCATCAGATCTCGTGAGACTCATTCAGTATCACGCGAAGAGCAGAGGAAAGACCTGTCCCCATGATTCAGTCATCTCCCACCAGGTCCCTCCCACAAAACGTGGGAATTATGGGAGCTGCAAGATAAAATTTGGGTGGGAACACAGAGCCAAACCATATTAACCTCCTTTTAAGTTTGTCTGATTTTTTTTTTTTTCTTTTTTCATGATTACACTCAGGTCATGACTTTTTGCAAAGAATACCACAGAGGTGAGCTGCCCTTCTTTTCCAATCTTGTCACTCATCCATGGTGTTGTTCAATACTTTCCCTTGTCTGTGGTGTCCCTGCAACTGGTTCTAGATTTTTAGATTGCAATAATCTCATTATAAGGTACAGAGCTCATTCAAGAACGATAAGGGGCATATTGATTTCTTAAGGATGATATAACAAAATAGCACAAACGAGGTGGCTTGAAACAAGAGAAATTTATTCTCTCACAATTCTTGAGGGCAGAAGTCCAAAATCAAGGGGTTTGCAGATCTGTACCCCCTTAGGAGCCTCTGGGGAAGGAACCATCCTTTCCTTTCCTGGCTTCTGGTAACCATAGGCATTCCTGGGCTTGTAGCAGCTTCACTTCAATCTCTACCTCGTGCTCTCTTCGGCAGCACATATACTAAAATGGAACTTCAATCGCTATCCCCATTGTCACAAGGGAGTCTTCCCTCTGGGTCTGTGTCCAAATTTCCCACTTCTTCTAAGAACAATCTCATATTAGATTAAGAGCCCACCCTACTCCAGTTCCTTCCCCTCTGGGAATGAGCCCAGCCCAGCATTTCATCAACAACTGATCTCAGGAGCCAAAAGACACAGGGAGAGTATGATGATCAGGGAGCTGAGGAAGAGGTTGAAAAAAGGCAAGGAGTGCCAGCAACTCAACCAGGACTTCCCCTCCATCTTCTGCTGGATTTGCTCCATTGTCTCCCCAGCAGGTAGGAGGGATTGTTCAAGATAAAGCCTTGGTTACCACCTTTCTGTGTCAAGTCTCTGGGAGACAAGACTGGATTGTGGTCTTCCTTCCTTATTGTACTTATTGTCTCACCTTCAGGTACTTCCTTATTGTACCATTTTCACACTGCTGATAAAGACATACCCCTATACCCCAGACTGAGTAATTTATAAGGAAAAATATATATATATATATATATATATATTTTTTTTTTTTTTTTTTGAGATGGAGTCTCGCTCTGTCGCCCAGCCTGGAGTGCAGTAGCCAAATCTCGGCTCACTGCAAGCTCCGCCTCCCAGGTTCACGCCATTCTCCTGCCTCAGCCTCCCGAGTAGCTGGGACTACAGGCACCCACCACCACGCCCAGCTAGTTTTTTGTATTTTTTTAGTAGAGACGGGGTTTCACCGTGTTAGCCAGGATGGTCTCGATCTCCTGACCTCGTGATCCGCCCGTCTCGGCCTCCCAAAGTGCTGGGATTACAGGCTTGAGCCACCGCGCCCGGCCAGGAAAAATAGATTTAATGGATTCACAGTTCCACATGGCTGGGGAAGCCTTACAATCATAGCGGAAGACAAAATGCATGTCTTACGTGGCAGCAGGCAAGAGAGACTGAGAGCCAAGCAGAAGGGGAAACCCCTTATAAAACCATCAGCTCTTATGAGACTTATTCACTACCATGAGAACAGTATGGGGAAACTGCCCCCATGATTCAATCATCTCCCACTGGGTCCCTCTCACGACACATGGGAATTATGGGACCTAGAATTCAAGATGAGATTTGGGTGGGGACACAGCCAAACCATATCACTTATTCCGTAGGAAGAAATTACTTCCAAGGTATTCTCCACCCCTGTCTACATCTGACAGACAGAATTATATTTAACTATGTATTAGTATATTACTGTGACGACAATAACTCATTTATTCCTCACACCAACCCTGTGCTATCCCCATTTAAAGATGAGAAAACAGAGGCACAGAAAGTTTGAGTATTATGCCCAAGATCATTCAGCTGATAAATGGCATATACATCCAATTCTAAATCCCCTGTGGTTGTACAGTCAGCTGAGCTGGCTTTTGGATAAAATTCGCCGTAGGCAAATAGAGAGAATGGGTTGGGGGAAAGTGGTGGATGCCCCCAGGAGGTGTCTCAGAAATAATGTGTTGTCATTTTCACTGTGAATATCTCAGGCTCAAGAATAAAATCACTTTTCTACATAATGATTTGCAATAGTCATGATTCTTTATGATGCAAATATAACCCAAATCAAACTTGCCTAAGCAAAAAAATATATATATACATATATACATATGGTTTACTAACTTATGTCCAGAGGTAGATTCAGACATAGCTGGATCCAGAAGTTCTGATGATGTAAACAGAAATTGGTATTTCATCTCTCAGCTCTTTATTCCCTCTGTAGTGGCTCTTCCCATACACTAGCTTTTCCCAACAACTTTTGACTTATGTTTTACCAATTTGGCAACCCCAGTGGACAGAGAGTCCCAACACAAGCCTTGGGGCTGTTATTCATTGGCTTGGCTTAGGTCACATATCCATCCCTGAACCAATTACTGTGGCTAAGATGCTGGGTAAGCTAGTGTGCCAGGTCAGGTACACAATCCTACCCCTAAAAGGGTAAACAACCCCTCAAAAAAACCATAAAGCCTGAAAATAAAGGAAAGAGAAGGGTGATGTTCAAAATAGTTGACAATGAGCATGGCACACCCACAAGTCAGAACAGATGCTGGCTGGAAATAACCAGTATGGCCATACCTGGGTCTACTTGTTCATTATCAACCCTGGGGAGAAGTGATTGCCCAAACAACCTTTTCTTCTCAGCAGAAAAGCAGAAGATGGAAGCTGAACAAGCAAAAAGTATAGATTTCTTCCACAGGGCTGTTTGGTGCTCCCTTTCCTCATCCCTGTTCACTCGGCGAACTCCTACTCACCCTTTCAGACCCAGCCAAAGAATCTCCTCCTTTGAAAGCCTTTACTTCTCCACCTTACCCTGGCCCAAGTGGTTCATTCACTCATAGGGGCCACTCTGGAACCCTATAAATGCTGCCTGTACACCACCACCTTTCACACACACACGTTTGGCTTATAAGTCTATGAGTTTCTACAGCTGGACCTGTCTAGGGCTAGGGTATCCCCAGCATCTAGCACTGGGTCTTTCACCATGGTGAGTGCTAAATAAATATATGATGGATGGATGGACGGATGGATGGAGGGATGGAGGGATGGATGGATGGATGGATGGATGGATGGATGGATGGATGGACGGACGGATGTACGGATGGACGGATGGAGGGATGGAGGGATGGATGGAGGGATGGAGGGATGGATGGAGGGATGGACGGATAGGTGGATGGACAAACAAACATATAAGTTCCCCTATGGAAACTTCACAGGGTAAAAGCAAAGGGTAGAGAAATACACAAAGCAGAAGGCTTTCCTAGAAGATGGAGCAGGTCAGACTCATCAAAAACAGCATCCAGTACAAAATTAAAGTTCAAAAAGATGAGATTAGCCCGATTTTGCAGACCTAGTAAATGGTGGGGCAGGCTTTTCCTAAACACTACACGGTGGAGGGAAGAAGGAATTTTTGCAAAACTATCTGGTTAATAACAAAAATTCACCTTCAAGGGATGGGGCTGGAGTTACGCCCTGGAAGCAAGCAGAAAAATTAGGCAGAGCGCCTGGTGTGTCCATCAGAGACCACCAGTGTGTTCCTGTCACCCCAGCAGGAAGCAGAGAACCCAAGACTGTGTTGGCAGGTAGAAGACCCTAGGGACCCAGAGGGCTTAGAGAGCCCAGGGATTCCCAGTGCAAACCCTCAGATGCCTTGGTGCCTTAAGGAAAAACACACCAGCCTCATGCTGCCTAACTTCAGCAAGAAAAAAGGACCATTCCTTAATACAAGCTGCAATTGCCCTGATGCCTTATGGCTGTTATTTTAGAGAATTGTAATGCCACCTATGTTTAATACCACAATGCAGTCACACAGCAAACACTCATAAGTAACCTCCCAGCATAAATACCAAGAAAATCCAGACTTACCACAGCTTCATACACATTTTAGATTTTTGCTAAATTGGCCCTTGATAAAGCATGTGGTCACCTTCATCACGGAAATCAGCTTCCTCCCTAGGCCTAAAATTAGAAGCCCCAACTGCCAGGCGTTAGGTACAGAGCTCACTGCCTGCTGAGATTCCCCTCTCATTTATCTCCTGCGGGGAGCATTTCAAGTAATCGCCAGCTCTCGTATCAGCTGGCCTGGGGAAGGGCATCAAGCAGCGAGAGGGGCAGCTAACATAGGAAGAGGTCAGTAGGTGAGGGGTGGCTCTGGAGGTGGTGGAACTGTCTGGCCCCTGGAAAGCTTCCTGCTGCAGATCTAGAGTGGAGAACTCGCACTCCAACAGGGAAGAATGGGGCTGGGAAGAATTACAGACCAGATCCAGGGCTGGATTCTGAATTTAGATGGGGCCCATAACAATTTGCCTAAATGATTTATTTCAATAATCAACATACCCATGTGCCCAACCACTCAGAATGATGACTGAAATAAAAAATGAAAGGTAACAAGCCGGGCATGGTGGCACACACCTATAATCCCAGCACCTTAGGAGGCCGAGGTGGGAGGATTGCTTGAGCCCAGGAATTCAAGACCAGCCCTGGCAAAATAGTGAGATTGCATCTGTACAAAAAAAAAAAAAAAAAGAAGAGAGATAGAGAAAGAATTGGATGCATGCTATCACAGCCTACGATGGTAGATACAGCTGGTCTGGGGAAAAAGAGTATCCAAGTGGGCTTGCCCAAGGTCATGACTCTTTTCTTTTGAGACAATCTCACTCTGTCACCCAGGATGAGGTGCAGTGTTACAATTACAGTTCACTGCAGCCTTGACCTTCCAGGTTCACGTGATCCTCCCACCTCAACCTCCCAAGTAGCTGGGACTACAGGCATGCAGCACCACATCCAGCTAATTTTTTGATTTTTTTTTTTTTGTTTTTTTGTTTTTTTTGGTAGAGATGGGGTCTCACTTTGTTGCCCAGGCTGGTCTCTAACACCTAGGCTCAAGCAAACCTCCCACCTCAGCCTCCCAAAGTGCTGGGATTACAGGTGAGAGCCATCATGCCTCACCAGATAATGACATTTAAGCTAAGACTAGGACAATGAGGAGTTATCCAGGTGTCACGTGAGAGGAATGCATTTATACAGAGATAGTAACATGTGCAAAGGCCCTGGGGTGAGAAGGAAGTGCCGTGTGTTGAAGGAATTGGGATGCTGGGAGGAATGAAAAGGGTGTGGCAAAATATGTGGGCTGGGGAGGCAGGCAGGGGCTAGCTTAGGCAGGATTAGATAAACTCTGGTAAGGATTGTATATGCTCACAGAAACTCATTAACACTTCACTGAATGCTAATATTTATTTGTCAGGTTTCAGAATCTGTTTGTTTATGAGGGAAGGGTTGTCTGTCTTCTCCATTTGAATGTAAGCTCCTTGAAGGCAATTACCTTTGGTTCACAGCTCTGTCACCAGCACCTAGAACAAGAACTAGAACAAAGGAATGTTTTCCTGCTCCCCTAATGCCCGTTACCTTATGACATTTTCCTCTGAAATAAGCTAAATAGAAGATGGTCCCTGGCTACAGTGACTGTTGTCAGAGGTCTCCAACACTGCCCTCAGGTCCACTGATTTGCTAGAAGGACCCACAGAATCAGAAAAGCCATTATCCTCATGAACATTGTTTATTGCACTGAAAGAATACGGATTAAAATCAACCAAGGTACAAGGTGCATAAGTCTCTCCAAGAGAGACCAGGGTAAGTTTCCAGTTGTCTTCTCCCAGTGGGAGTTAGAAGAATAGCTCTTAATGCTCTGCACTCGTCTGTTTTCATGCTGCTCATAAAGACATACGTAATACTGAGTAATTTATAAAGAAAAAGAGGTTTAATGGACTCGCAGTTCCACGTGACTGGGGAGGCCTCACAATCACGGCAGAAGAGTAAGGAAGAGCAAAGGGACGTCTTACATGGCGGTTGGCAAAAGAGAATAAGAGCCAAGTGAAAGGGGTTTCTCTCCTTATAAAACCATCAGATCTCATGAGACTTATTCACTGCCACAAAAACAGTATGGGGGCGACCATCCCTGTGATTCAATTATCTCCCACTGGGTCCTTTCCACAACACAAGGGAATTGTGGGGGGCTACAATTCAAGATGAGATTTGGGTGGGGACACAGCCAAGCTATATCATGTTCCAAGAAACAATTAGCAATATATACAAAGTACTGCCAGCCAGAGGAGCTCCCTCAAGCCTTGGGTCCAGGGGTTTTATCAGCATTTCATCACCTGGGCATGGAACACCTGCGTGGCTGACTTTTGTTACTCAGTCTCCAGCCCCTCTAGAGGTCAAACTGACACATACAAAAACAGGCACTCACCATAAATTGCACTGTTAGCATGGACTAGCTAGCTCAACCTGAGGCCATAGGTAAACAAAGACACTCTTATCAGGCAGAATGTTCCAAAGACTTAGTGGTTATCTCCCAGGAGCCAGTAAAGGGCCAGAGCTTTCTTCGGAATGTGCAGGATTTGAACTCCCCAGACACGCTGAGTTAACTCCTTACTGCATGGGGACCACATAGAGATGAGAAAGATGCGACATTCTTTCACTTCTGGGTAGCAGAGTCAACAAATGGAACCAGGCTGAAAGAAGACGGTCAGGTAGAGCCAGAAACCACCTCCACCTGCACCCCTGCAGAGGACCTACAAAAATGTCATAGGACCATGACAACTTTTTTGAGACAGGGTCTCAGTCTGTCACCCAGGATGGACAGCAGTGGTGCAATCACAGCTCACTGCAGCCTCGACCTCCCAGGCTAATGCTATCCTCCCATCTCAGCCCCCCAAGTAGCTGGGACTAGAGGCATGTACCACATCTGGCTAATTTTTTGACTTTTTTTTTTTTTTTTTTTTTTTTGTCTCACTTTGTTGCCCAGGCCATTCTCTAACTCCTGGGCTCATCAGGAGTTACATGTTCACCCAGATGAACAACAGGGACATCACCCCTCCCCAGGGGTCGTGGGGTAGGACCCTCAGCAGGTGAGAGGAGTAGCTCTCCTGCCCCACACCCATGCCCTGTTGTGATGTTTATAAGCCTGTCATAGGTCAGGTTTCTAGAGAGACAACCTGGGGGATGGAGATCTGAGTGCAGGGGGTTTACTGGGAGGAGCACCTTGCTGGAAAGCAAGGAAGCAGCATTGGGCAGAGAGGGGAGCGGCACTGTGGAACAGTTGCCAGGACCCCTGAGGCACCCCCTGTGATGGTTAATACTGAGTGTCAACTTGATTGGATTGAAGGATGCAACGTATTGTTTCTGGGTGTGTCTGTGAGGGGGTGTTGCCAAAAAAGGTTAATATTTGAGTCAGCCCTCAGTCTGGGTGGGCACCATCTAATCAGCTGCCAGCATAGCTAGAATATAAGCAGGCAGAGGAACGTGGAAGGGCTTGACTGGCTGAGTCTTCCAGCCTTCATCTTTCT
Source organism: Theropithecus gelada (assembly GCF_003255815.1). NCBI lineage: Eukaryota > Metazoa > Chordata > Mammalia > Primates > Cercopithecidae > Theropithecus > Theropithecus gelada. Next base: position 66,686,637 of record NC_037688.1, read on the forward strand.
CATGTGCTGGATGCTTCCTGCCCTCGAACATCGGACTCTTGAGTTCTTCAGCTTTGGGACTCTTGGGCCTTTGGCCACAGACTGAAGGCTGCACTGTCGGCTTCCCTATTTTTGAGGTTTTGGAACTTGGACTGGCTTCCTTGCTCCTCAGCTTGCGGACGGCCTATTGTGAGACCTCACCTGGTGATTGTGTGAGTTGATACTCCTTAATAAACTCCCCTTTAGGTATACATCTATCCTGTTAGTTCTGTCCCTCTAGAGAACCCTGACTAACACACTCCCATAGGCAAAGGCAAGGGACAGAGCCTTTGTAACCCTCCAGGATTATGGGACGCCTTGGAGGGGAGGGAGGATTTCCCAGCACTAGGTGGCTTCCTGCAGATGACTTCCTGCCAGAGCCAAGACTCTGCTATGAGCTATGAGCATCCAGGTCTCCCAGCAGCTGGGGGGAGAGTTTCAGTGGTCTCGCACAGAGGTCTGAGTGGTGCAGCACCCACAGCAAAGCCAGTGACCAAACTGGAAAGACAAAGATATGAAAATCTTTGAATCAATTAATATTTAAAACCCAGATTGACTTGAGAATCCTGAACTGACTGTTTACCAAAGTGACTAGGTTTTAAATGACAAGGGACTGGGTTTACATTGACTTGGCAAGATTGAGTGTCTTATCACTGGAGTACAAGGAAAGCCGGTGGGGATGGATCCAGGGAAAAGAAGCAAAATATGGGACAAAAAAGTTTAGAACAAAGGAAGTGGCCAAGGCTGGGCACCATGGTTCACACCTGTAATCCCAGGGTGGCCAAGGCAGGAGGATAGCTTGAGTCCAGGAGTACAAGGCTGCAGTGAGCTATGATCATGCCACTGCACTCCAGCCCGGGTAACGAAGTAAGGAAAAAAAAAAAGCAAGCAAGCAAGCAAGGAAGGAAGGAAGGAAGGAAGGGAGAGAGAGGAAAGAAAGAAAGAAAGAAAGAAAGAAAGAAAGAAAGAAAGAAAGAAAGAAAGAAAGAAAGAAAGAAAGAAAGAAAGAAAGAGAAAAGAGAAAAGAAGCATCAAACCTCACAGGTTGGGGTAATTATAAATACACGGTAGTTTATCCCTGAGCACAAAATCTCAATGGCACAGTCAAAGCCCCCAAAAAGTAAGAAACAAACATCATTTCCACCTTTTGGGCCTGAAGAAGCAGGTACATTAGACAAGGGCAACCATAATACCTGTGAACAGTCATTAAGCTCTTAGACACAGCATCTCACCTTCACCAATCTGATCTCCTTGAGGGGGATGATGCTCCCTCCAAGATAAAAAAGAAAACCTGGCCAGGCACAGTGGCCCACATCTGTAATTCCAGCATTTTGGGAAGTCGAGGTGGGAGGATTGCTAGAGCCCAGGAGTTCAAGACTAGCCTGGGCAATATAGTGAGACCCCATCTCTTAACAAAATAAGAGAAAAGAAAAGAAAACCTTCCTTTCACACTAGGGCATCATATTTTAAATGCACATCCTATCTGCCCAGCAGGTTCACCTCTAGATTTGTATCCTACTGATGAACACATACCAAGATGGACATACAAGCACAAATTGTGGAAAATGACAGAAAACATTGCAAATGTCCACCATGAGGGAACTGATTAACTAATTTATACACATCTGTATACTGGAATACTACACAGCTGATAAAAAGAATAAGGAATGTCTGTATGGACTGCTATGCAAAAACCTCAAAGATACATTGTTGAATGAAGTCAAGATGCAGTGTAGTATGTACAGTAGGCTATCATTTATAAAACTGGAAGGGAGATATATATATATATATATATATATATATATATATATTTTCTATATAAATATTGTATCTCTGGAAAGTTTCAAGAGAAGCCAGCAACACTTGTGACCTTGGAGAAGAAGAACTGGTGGTTGGGATGGAAAACAAACTTAATTTTCACTGTACACTTTCTTTGGTACTGTTTAATATATATATATATTTTTTTACCATATGCACACATTTCCTATTCAAAACAGATTTTTTTTTAACTGGAAACAATGAAAAATCTTATAGGCATACAAACTAAATTAATTAGCCATTCCGATAGCTTCAACATGCATTTCAATTTGCAAGCACCCTGGCCTCCAAGATTGATTGATTGGCTGTAAATTGAGAACCTCAGCAATTTCCTTTCACAGGGACAGATGTTGACATTGTTCCTGTGATTTTTCACAGATGTTTGCCTTCCAGCATCTTTAAAATCGAGTTTTCTGTCAATTTGGAAATCCCAAATTTCTCATATTAAATTGAGATGACAGGAAAATCAAAACCGTTATCACATTTTGAAAGAGTTTATGGATGGCAAATAACACTGGGAAGGGAGATGTTTAAGGAGGAGCCGATGTCTCTCTCTTAACCCTTTCTCGTCACTTCCTGCCTCAGTTTACCTAAGTCAGCCAAAGGTGAAATTTGATTCAATATGCAGACATGGGCTTTAGAGTCTGCGTAGCTGTGCGATCTCACTTTGGCTCCAACTCTAGCTGTGATACTTTGAACCAGTTCATTAACTTGCCTGGCCTCCTCTCATCTGTAAAATGGGGATAATATCCCCTGCCTTGCAGTGTGATTTTACAATTCACTGATGCCAAAATGGCAAATGCGTGGCACTTGGCACCCCCTAAATGTTTTTTCCCCTTTTTTTTCCTTTCCCTCCTCCTTCACCACTCCTCCAAGCAGCTTTTCCTCCTTCTCCATGTCCACATTTTGCTCATGAGATTCCCACATTTACCCATTGAATCTCTCATGATATTCCCAGATTTACCCATTGTTGAGACATTCAACAGAAACATCCCCCAACCCCTAGAATTCTCCTGACTTGTGTCCCCTCCCTTTAGGACTCTGCTCTCCCTCAATGACAACAGGCAGGAATATGATCTACTCATACAAACCAAACCTCTGCTGTTTGTACATCTTAGCTAATAATGGCCAACACGCAGTGAACATTTACGATGTCAGGCTCTTGAGAGCCACTTCACCTGCATGACGCCACAAAATCCTCTCAGTAACACAAAGGCACTATTATTATTTCTGTTTTAGAGATGTGGAAATGAGCACCAGAGGTAGATAAAACTTGTCAAATATCTGGGTGGTAGATCTGGGAATCAAAGAACCCTGAATCCCAACCACAGACACATCTTCAGTTCAGGCTGGGTCTCTACGCTTTGTTACTATTAACGGGGCATTACGTTCCCTGGATGGCTATGATGCTGCGGTTAACTCGCTCCTGTGGATGAGTGCAATTATTTGGGGAGCTGGCACTTATAAGTTGTACAGTTATGGGCAACCTAAGGCACATCATGGAGTCTTAATTTCCTCATCTGTCAAATGAGAATAGCAAGGATGGCAGGGAGCGATTAAGGAGCATTTTTGGAAAAGGAAGTGCTAGGAAATGAATGTTTTTGCCTCCACCCCCAAACTGATATGTTGAAGCCGAAGCCGTAATCTCCAATGTTATAGCATTTGGGTATTTGAAGATGAGGCTTTGGTGACTATGTTTAGAGGAGATCATAAGGGTAAGGTCCTGGTGATGGAGTGTGTCCTTATTAGAAGAGACACCAGAGATACCTTTCTCTCTCTCTCTCTTGCTTGATCTCTCCTTCTCTCTCTTGCACTCTCTCTCATGCTTGCATGCTCTCTCTCACTCTCTCTCCCGCTTGCGTGCTCTCTCTCACTCTCTCTCCCGCTTGCGTGCTCTCTCTCTCTCTCTCCCTCTCCCATGTGAGGATACGACAAGAAGGCTTCCAACTGAAAGCCAGAAAGAGGGCCCTCGCTGGAGAACCAAATCACCCAGCACCTTGATCTTCAAATTCCCAGCCCCCAGAATAGCGAACAATCAATGTCTCTTATTTAAGCCACGCAGTATGTGGTATTTCGTATGGCGACCTGAGCAGACTAAGACAGTAGATGGTTAGTCCTTCCTCCAACCAAAAACAGATGGCTTGTCCTTTCCAATGCCCACCTTGGGCAAGGCAAACAGGACAGTGAAGGCAAGCACATCTCACAGACACCAGCATTCACGTGCTAAGAAGGCTCACTACTAGTGCTGGAAAGACGGGAAGTCAAACAGAATTATGTCCTTGCGAACACACAATAACTTGGAAAATTTTATTGAAAGACATTAAGTTTGCATACACACAAAAATGAGTGAAGAGTTTTTTGTTCCACTGAATAATTTAGAGGACATTTAAGAGAACACAAGTTTGAAATCTTATTATATTTTGTATAATGATACATAATAATTTCCATGATAAAGCTGATGTGTCTTGAGGAGATCATATGTGCCAAGCACTCACTGTGTGTTAAGCATATTCTGTGCATTGTATCATTTAATTATCAAAATATTATCACTGCCTGTATTGATTGGGGTTTTCCAGATAAACAGAACCAATGTCTACACAGAGAGAGAGAGATTTCATGCAATTATGGAGGCTAACAAGTGCTGCCATCTGCAGGGTGAGGCAGCAAACTGGAGTCCCCAGAGAACTGGTGTTAGTTCCAGTCCTAAGGCCAGCAGGCTAGAAACCCATAGAGAGCAGTGTTTCAGTCTGAGTACAAAGGCAGAAAAAAGCCAGTGGTGCAGTTTAAAAAGCTTCAGGCAGGAGGAATTCTCTCTTACTTGGGGAAGGGCCAGACTTCTGTTCTATTCAGGTCTTCAGTGGACTGGATGAACTCCACCCACATTAGGAGGGGCAACTGCTTTCCTCAGTCTGCCAATTTAAATGACAATCATCCAAAAACGCCCCCAAAAACACACCCAAAATGACATTTAGGCAAACAGCTGGGCACCCTGTAGCCCTAAGAGTTAACACATAAGAACTACCGTCACACCACTCTTTCCAAATAAAAAAAGTGAGGCTCAGAGAGGTTAAGTCACTTCCCCAAAGTCACAGAGCTTCTTGTAAGTGGTGGAGGGTTTGACCCAGGACCCATGCTCTATTGCAATCATAGAAAATCCTACTGGAATTTTCCAATAGAATAAAATGCCTGCCCAGCCCCAGCCAAACATTCCATAGACAATGTCTCTGGGCTGTTTGTGGCAGAAAAACCAACCTAAGGAAAGGAAGGCTGGAGATGTCAGTTTTATCAAACTCCCATAAGGTAAAGGGAAAGGTCTTTCTGGAGAAAGGAGCCTAAAGGAGAAAATTAATAACAGCCACTTTTCAGGGAGAGAGAAAGAGCAGGGACCCAGCGACTCAGAGACTGAGGGACCCAGCCCCTCGGGGACTGTGGGCTGGGTGTGGCCTGAGCTGATTACCAGCTCCATTGTAATTATACTGTAAAGGGATGACTCTACTGAAACTGAGCTAAAGGAAAGTTTGAAGCATTTTTAAAAACTCTGCCCAGGCCAGGCGTGGTGGGTCATGCCTATAATCCCAGCACTTTGGGAGACTGAGGCGGGCAGACTAGCCTGGACAACATGGTGAAACCTCATCTCTACTAAAAATACAAAAATTAGCTGGGTGTGGTGGTGCACACCTATAATCCCAGCAATTTGGGAGGCCAAGACAGGTGAATCACCTGAGGTCAGGAGTTTGAGACCAGCCTGGCCAACATGGTGAAATCCCATCTCTAGTAAAAACACAAAAATTAGCTGAACATGGTGGTGGACACCTGTAATCCCAGCTACTTGGAAGGCTGAGGCAGGAGAATCACTTGAACCCAAGAGGTGGAGGTTGCAGTGAGCCAAGACTGTGCCACTGCACTCTAACCTGGGCAACAGAGCAAGACCCCATCCAAAAAAAGAAAAAAAAAATTCTCAACCAGCTTTGATACAAGAGGTAAAAGGCATCTGGCTTTACCTGCAAACAAAAGGGAAACAGGAAGTGAGAAAGCAGTTGCTCCCTAAGAAGCATCCATTTATTTTACCCTGCCAGGTGCCTACAAGGTGATGCTTTTGCATCCCAAATATAATCAGGGGCCCAATCTCTACATTCAAAGAAGCGTATTTCAGCAACCCAAAAGTAATTGAAAAGCAGCTCCCCACACAACAGTTCAAAGAGTGTTACAGGGCAGGCATTCTTGGTGCCATCAGATCCAATATCCCATGTTTTAACCAACAATTGAAAAGTTCTTTTTTTTTTTTTGAGACAGGGTCTCACTCTATAGTCCAGGCTGGAGGGCAGTGATAGGATCTTGGCTCACTGCAACCTCCACCTCCTGAGTTCAAGTGATTCTCGTGCCTCAGCCTCCCGAGTAGCTGGGATTACAGATGCGTGACTCCATGCCTGGTTCTGTTTTTTGTATTTTTGGTAGAGACAGGGTTTCACCATGTTGGCCGGGCTGGTCTTGAACTCCTGACCTCAAATGATCCACCCGCCTCAGCTTCCCAAAGTGCTGGGATTATAGGAATGAGCCACCATGCCCAGCTGAAAAGATCTCTTTTCTATACTGAAAAAAAAAATGTGTTGATCCTATAACCCATCTACTCTTCTAACCAATCACAATTGTGCCTAATTATAATAAAAAGGAGAAATGAAATGACCAGGATTTCTAATGAAATAATATATAGTGAAATGATATGGGTTTCTATCAGGAAAGATGGAGCGAAGCAGTCAAGTACTCACACACGTGTGTAGAATAACCAGTGACAGTCACAAACGCAGACTGAGTGGTGTGTTGTCACATCGGCTTTACTGAGAGTGTCACGGTCTTCAAAAGGGTGGCTCTTTCTTGATAAATTCCCACACCAAACAAGAGTCGGATCTTCTCTTGATATACACCATAGCTGCTGCGTTCTTGGAAACTTCAGCGTTCATTCATCATTTACATGTAAAATAGAACATGTAAACATATAAAATAGAATAGGCAGATAAAATAGAACAAGGTTGGGCCGGACGCCGTGGCTCGCACCTGTAATCCCAGCACTTTGGGAGGCAAAGGTGGATGGGTCACAAGGTCAAGGCAGCGAGACCATCCTGGCCAACACGGTGAAATCTCATCTCTACTAAAAGTACAAAAATTAGCTGGACGTGGTGGTGCCCGCCTGTAGTCCCAGCTACTCGGGAGGCTGAGGCAGGAAAATCACTTGAATCCGAGAGGCGGAGGGAGGCGGAGGTTGCAGTGAGCCGAGATCACGCCACTGCACTCCCGCCTGGGTGACAGAGCGAGACTCTGTCTCAAAAAAAAAAAAAAGAACAAGGTTACAAGGTTACAGACTGATAATCATGGTTCTTCTAACCAACATTAATTTGAGATATATATGTATATATTCAAAAACCTGCCCCACACCATAATGACTGCCCCATCCCTAACATTAGGGCAACCAAAAGCTCTCTGCAGATTTAACACACACACACACACACACACACACACACACACACACAGGACAATTCAGTCCCCAGTGAGAACCTCTGTAATAGAAGGCCCAATTCCTAACCCACAATTTTTTTTTTTTTTTTTTTTTTTTTTTTTTTTGAGATGGAGTCTAGCTCCCTCCAGGCTGGAGCGCAGTGGCGCGATCTCAGCTCACTGCAAGCTCCGCCTCCCGGGTTTACGCCATTCTCCGGCCTCAGCCTCCCGAGTAGCTGGGACTACAGGCGCCTGCCACCATGCCTGACTAATTTTTTATATTTTTAGTAGAGACAGGGTTTCACCGTGGTCTTGATCTCCTGACCTCGTGATCCATCCACTTCAGCCTCCCAAAGTACTGGGATTACAGGCGTGAGTCAGCGCGCCTGGCCCACAATAATATTCTTAAAGTCCCCTTTCCTGCCTCCTCAGTTCTCCCACAATTCTCAGTTTCCCCAGAACAAACCCCAGGAGATTTCTCTGCCCCTCCCCCCGCCCCCAGGCAGAGATAGGTCTTCCGTCTCTCCCCCAACACTGTAACTCTCCACCCTGGTCAAGTGGACTCCACCTTGAGGAAAGAATGTTTGTACTGGGCACCAAATTAGACTTTGGAGATATACTAGTTCTTGATATCTGCTAGTGTGATAATTAAGGTAATTATATAGACCAGGGGTCTGCAAACTACAGCCTGAAGGCCAAATCTGAGCTGCCTGTTTTCCTATGGCCTGAAAGCTAAGAGTGGTTTTTACATTTTATTTTATTATTATTATTATTATTTTTAGATGGAGTCTTGTTCTGTCACCCAGGCTGGAGTGCAGTGGCACCATCTCAGCTCACTGCAACCTCTGCCTGCCAGGTTCAAGTAATTCTACCGCCTCAGCCTCCTGAGTAGCTGGGATAACAGGCACCCACCACCACACCCGGCTAATTTTTGTGTTTTTAGTAGAGAAGGGGATTCGCCATGTTGTCCAGGCTGGTCTTGAACTCCTGACCTCAGGTCATCTGCCCATCTCGGCCTCCCAAAGTGCTGGGATTACAGGCGTGAGCCACCACACCCAGCTAGTAAATGGTTATTGGGAAAAAGAAAAATGTAATGATATGTGATGACATGAAAATTATATGAAATTCCAACGTCAGAGTTTATAAATAAAGTGTTGTCTGTGGGTGCTTTTGTGCTACAATGGCAGGGTTGCATGGTTGCAAGAGAGCACATGGCCCCCAAAGCCTCAAGTAATTCACTATCTGGGTCTTTACAGTAAGGTTGTCAGTCCCTGGCTTAGACACTAAACAAGTGCTTTCAAGCACCTACTATATGCCAGACACTAAGGTAATAGAGAGAGGAGACAATCAACAAGAAGCATTCTTTCTCAAAAATGTTAGGCTGGGCGCAGTGGCTCAAGCCTATAATCCCAGTACTTTGGCAGGTCGCGGCAGGAGGGTCACTTGAATGCAGGAGTCCAAGACCAGCCTAGACGACATAGTAAGACCCCGTCTCTACCAAAAATGCAAAAAAATTAGTTGAGCATGGCAGTGCGTGCCTGTAATCCCAGGTACTTGGGAGGCTGAGGTGGGAGGATCACTCAAGCCCAGGAGGTCAAGGCTGCAGTGAGCAGAGCCGTGATGGTGCCACGGCTCTCCAGCCTGGGAGGCAGAGTGAGACCCTATCTCAAAAAATAATAATAATAATTAATTAAATTAAAAGCGTGTTATTCAGCATCATATAGACTTGGGCTCAGTTCTTCGGCCATAAGCATGCTTCTTTTTTTTCTTTTGAGACAGAGCCTTGCTCTGTCACCCAGGTTGGAGTGCAGAGGCACCATCTTGGCTCACTGCAACCTCTACCTCCTGAGTTGAAGCGATTCTCCTACCTCAGCCTCCTGAGTAGCTGGGATTATAGGCACGTGCCACAATGCTCGGCTAATATGTGTTTATTTTTGTGGGGTTCTTTTGTTTTTGTTTTTTTGAGATGGGGTTTCCCTCTTTTTGCCCAGGCTGGAGTGCAATGGCACGATCTCGGCTCACTACAACCTCCGCCTCCCGGGTTCAAGCGATTCTTCTGTCTCAGCCTCCCGAGTAGCTGGAATTACAGGCGCATGCCACCACACCCGGCCTAATCTTTGTATTTTTAGTAGAGACAGGGTTTCACCATGTTGGCCTGGCTGGTCTCGAATGCCTGACCTTGTGATCCGCCCACCTCGGCCTCCCAAAGTGCTGGGATTACAAGCATAAGCCACCGCTCCCGGCCCATAAGCATGTTTCTTGACCTCAGTTTCCCCTTCTGTAAAGCATGGTGTGGATTGCCCACCTCACATGGGCATGTGAATATCAAATGAGACAGCCTGTGCAACGTGCCTCAGACAAAGAAAGGAGATCAGGCAAATAATATTTCCCTTCTAGTTCATCCTCTCTTCCCACGTATGCCAAGAAAGCAGGCGAGATTGAGTGAGGCAGGTCATATCCTCCTTGTCTAAATGTTTTCTTGTTAGAGAACATCTTTCTTCTTAACATCCTTTCCTATATAAAGAATCCCCGTCAGAGGAATATTAAAAGGCCCTAACCTACAGTTAGATGGAAGGCGAGACTCCGATCTCACAGCCGAATCACTTTAGTCTACCTCTCTACTGATCTAATATTACCCCCTTCGAAAAAAATAATAATAATATGAAAGTTGGGAAGTGGAAAACCACTCTGGAGTTTTCAAAAACTAATTCAGCTGTAATCACAGAAGATTGAAAGTAGGATTCATGACACATTTCTCTTCCTCCTGGGCAGATGAATCTATGATTTGTATTTGATTTTAAATGTGATTCTCCTGCAGCTTCAGTGGGTTTGATTGATAGAGCACATGAGGCCACTCAGTAAAATGATACAGTGGAGATCAAAGCCCGAAAGATAATTTTTGCCAAAATGTCTGTAGCCGACAGTGAGTTATAAGCCTTTGTCTCCCACTTTATGGAACACAATTTTATTTTAAGCCGAAATCTGTCACTTTGGTGTTGTTTATTGAAATGCATCCCAAACCATGGTCCCATGAAGAACAATGTCAAGTCGAAAGGTAAAAAAAATCCAATGGTTACAAACAGCCCAGGACCAAATAAAGGAGGGAGAATGCTTTCAATCTGCATAAATATTACCCTCCAGTGATGCATTTGGGGCAAGAAATGAAGTCATTCATCTGCAAAGTAAATATCTGGCATTGTCAGAGGTGCCTGCCACAGCCTCATAAACCCGGTGGGTTCTGTTCCGTTCAGCAGCTCGTACATCTCTATTTGGTAACTTTGCTTTATTTATGGGTCCACAATGAGAGTCACAACTTATCTTTGCACAACTTTTTTACTTTATTGTTTGAGACAGAGTCTCACTCTGTCACCCAGGCTGGAAGTGCAGCGGTGTGATCACAACTCACTGCAGCCTCGACCTCCTGCACCCAAGCAATCCTCCCACCTCAGCCTCCCAAGTAGCTGAGATTACAGAAATGCACTTCCACACCTTGCTAATTTATTTTAATTTTTGTAGAGATGGGCTCTCCCTAGGTTGCTCAGGTTGGTCTCGAACTCCTAGGCTGATCCTCCCACCTAGGCCTTTCAAGTAGCTGGGACTACAGATGCACACCACCATACCCACCTAATTTTTAAATTTTTTATAGAAAAGGAGTCTCACTATGTTGCCCAGGCTAGTCTCAAACTCCTGACCTCAAGACATCCTCCCACCTTGGCTTCCCAAATTGCTGAGATTACAGGTGTGAGCCACTGTGCCTAGGTTGTGCAACTTTTTCTTAACCTTTCTTTTTCTTTTTTTGCATTTGTTCATTCATGCTTTTCATAATCATGATTGAGGCTCTACCCTGTAGACTGTATGGAGTTATCTAGAGGCAGGAAGGCTGAGAACTAAGACCTTTGGTTAAAATATCTGGGCTTGAGCTCAGAGTTTCCCGCTGTCCAGCTGTGTGACCTTGAGCAGGTCTCTTCACCTGTCTGAACCTCAGTTTCCCCACTGCAAAGTGGACGGCAAATGAGACCACGCACTTGGAAATGCTTCGTACATTGCTGAGTGCCTCACAGATATGAAGCCCAAAGATAGCACCATTCTAGGTCCTGTCAGGACAACGAGGCCAAAGTTGTCACTCGTGCCATAAAGTTGTCTCTACATCGAAAGGTCCCTGGAATCAGCAGGAGGCTTTTGTGGAGCAAATGCCTCCTTTTCTGTGTAGCAAATGAGATGCCTTAATGAGTCTGCCTAGACGCCTCTAGATGCCTCAGTTCCTCTGCCACCAACAGACTCTGTGACACTCAGTCACTTTTGAGATTCCTAGGTCCTGCCTACTTCACCAGAATGTCATGTTCTGGAACCTTCTCAGTCTCCAACCTCATCACTCACAAGCTTTTCTTATGCTTTGATAGACGCTACAATTGCTTGTCAAAAAAAGAGCCTCTCTTCTTTGGTAAGAGAACCCCAATTTTTAAAGTATTGAACAGTCACATGCTTTAGGAGAAATTGCCCTTCTGAGCCTCAAGGAGTGAATCTTGACTGATCTAAACTAATTATAGTAATACTGACCCTTGTCTAGTGATTGCTTAGGAATAGGCACGTGACCCATTGTGACCAATGAGAGTTGATGGACATTTCCTCCTTGCTGTCAACAATGGACACAAGGAAGACACATTTTCTCCTCCGATCTTTGGACATTGAACATTATTGTGTGAAGATGTGACGTATGCTGCTGTGGCAGCCATTTTGTGATCATTAGAGGAAAAGACCGGAATTAACCCCTTGCTCTGTAAGTCAGAGCAGAAAGATGGCAAGAGCCCAGGTCTTTGATGATACAACTGAACTACTGAATAAACCAACCCTAGACTCACCTAACCCCAAATTTCTTTCAATGTGAGAGAATAATGTCCCACATTGTTTAAGCAATTTCAGGTTTCCATTACTTACTAACAAATATATTTGGATTTTAAGTTGTTATTTCCTTGCATGGAATGCTTCTGACACAATTCACCCTTGCTGGCCTCAAGGATGGTGGCTGAACTGGGGAGGGTCCAACATGAATTGCAAAACACAGAACTGCAAGGAGCAGCCTTATCTCTGACCCCTGTGGTGAGCCCTCCACTTTGTATACCCTCCCCCAACCCTGTGACTGTGGATCAGCCAATCAGGTGATCTCTCTTGGCACCTTGACTCATGATGCAAGAACACAGACCCTATTGGGTTTCCAAGAATTCTCTGCAGGGACAGCTGGGGTGCCCAGATCAGCCTATCCTAACACACGCCCTTGGAGGAGTTGCTGCTATAAAGTCCTCTGGAGCCACCTTGTGTGGGGTGCTTTTCCAAGACTGGCCCTTCAGCAATGCCTTTGGCATGTTCTTTCTTTGGTAAGAGTCAGTTTCTGGGGTGAACAACTGAGAACTCAGGGACATAGACAAGAAAACATGTTTCATTCTTAAAAGCCTCAGCACAAGTCCTGGCATAGAGGAAGTGTTGATGGGAGGTTTGATGACTGAATAAAGGAGTGAGAAAGTTAAGTGAATTGCTTCCCTTCTCTGGGATGCTGTATCAATCAAGGCTGTGGCAGGAAAGACATAGTAAACTCAAATGGGACACCTAAGAAGAGTTTAGCAAAAGGCTACGTATAGCTGTATGAGTGGGATTTTAAAAACAAAAACAGGTCGGGCACGGTGGCTCACACCTGCAATCTCAGCACTTTGGGAGGCCGAGGCGGGCGGATCACGACGTCAGGAGATGGAGACCATCCTGGCTAATGCGGTGAAACCCCGTCTCTATTAAAAATACAAAAAAATTAGCCAGGTGTGATGGCGGGTGCCTATAGTCCCAGCTACTCGGGAGGCTGAGGCAGGAGAATGGCGTGAACCCGGGAGGCGGAGCTTGCAGTGAGCCAAGATGGCGCCACTGCACTCCAGCCTGGGTGACAGAGCAAGACTCCGTCTCAAAAAAAAAAAAAAAAAGCCGGGCGCGGTGGCTCACGCCTGTAATCCCAGCACTTTGGGAGGCTGAGGTGGGTGTATCACAAGGTCAGGAGATCGAGACCATGGTGAAACCCCGTCTCTACTAAAAAAAAAAAATACAAAAAATTAGCCGGGCGAGGTGGCGGGCGCCTGTAGTCCCAGCTACTCGGGAGGCTGAGGCAGGAGAATGGCGTGAACCCGGGAGGCGGAGCTTTCAGTGAGCCGAGATCGTGCCACTGCACTCCAGCCTGGGCGACAGAGCGAGACTCCGTCTCAAAAAAAAAAAAAAAAAAAGGGTTGCAGTAGTCCTAACTAGCAGCAGTGAGGAGCCATTACTACCCCTAGACCTGGAGGGAAATAGTTATGGAACCCAAAGAGAGTAGCCACAGTCATCAGGGAAAGAGAGCTACCTGGCAGAAGCTTCCAATCTATGGCAACGCAACAGGAAGGAGCCACAGAAATAAACGTCCAAATCCCTCTCTCCTCCTACCCTCTAGTATTCTATGATGCCCCACCCCATTGGCCAAACCCAAGCAGCCACAAGAGGATAGGAGACCCCATGTGATGTAGTCCATAGAAGTCAGCCTCCTGGGGTACAAAGGAGGAAATGGGGGTGGACAGTGGATGTAAAGGAGCAAATACAAAATATACGGCGTGTGCTCCCCAAAGTTCACATGTTGGAAACTTAATCCCTATTGCAACCATGTTGAGAGGTGAGACCTTCAAGAGGTGTTTGGATCATGGGGACACCATCCTTCTGAATAGATTAATGCCTTCATCATGGGAGCAGGTTGGTTTTCACAGGAGTAGGTGCTCTCTCTTACCCTCTCTCTTACCCAAGTGATGCCTTCGGTCATGCCATGATGCAGCAAGAGGGCCTTCACCAAATGTAAGCTCTCAACCTTGGACTTTCCAGCCTCCAGAACTGTGAGCCAAGTAAATTTCTATTCATTGTAAATTACATGGTCTGTGGTATTCTGTTATAGCAGCACAAAATGGATGAAGACAGATAGTATCTAGTGATAGGATGGACTATGAGAATCTCTTTCACCTAGATCCTGCAGCCACAAAAGGGCCAACGCTCTTTGGAGAATTAATCTCACCCAAGCAGCCACCAGCATCATCAGCAAACAGCAATGTTCCTCCACACTCTTGTGTGTTTCCTTCATTGGTACAAGTTTCCACCATTATTTTCTCATAAGAGAAACCATTCTCCAAAGCCCAGAGTAATTACAGAGCCCGGAAGTCTTGGGGCTTTCTGAATTTGAAGCAGATTCAGGGCTCAAGAGAGCCAAGAAGTTCATATTAATGCCAGGAATCTGGACCCCAGGCAGACAGCATGGATAACCTACCCCAACAGAGGTGCAGGCAGGCTCTCTTCCCTTCATCCAAAAAATAGCAAACACATTTATTGATCACTGTGGGCCCTTTCCTCCCAACTAGAGGTTAGCAGGAACTTTCAAAGGTTTAGTGTCATCCCATACCCCATTGTCTCCTTCATGCACAGAAAAGAGAAACTTCCTCATCTCTGGGCAGGAGACATGGACTCACACTTCCCTTATTCTCAATTTTTGCCCACTAAGACATTTCATAGGAAGTTAGCCATGGTTTGTGGATTTTTAAATGCTTCTGGGAGGAGAAGGATTTACTAGTGATAAGAAATAAAAATGCAAATGTTTTACTGATGAGATATGCATGTAAAGTGCTTGATATAGTACCTGACATGGAAAAAACACTCAATAAATGTTAGTCATCAGTATTTATATCATCATTCTTTTTAATACGCGCCATTGACTGGGTGCAGTGGCTCACGCCTGTTATCCCAGCACTTTGGGAAGCAGAGGCAAGAGGATCACTTGAGCCCAGGAGTTTGAGACCAGCCTGGGCAACATAAGAAGACCCCATCTCTGTAAGAGAATCTTTAAAAATACCTGGATATGGTGGCATGTGCATACAGTCCCAGCTACTCAGGAGGCTGGGATGGGAGGATCAATGGAGCCCAGGAGGTCGAAGCAAGGCTGCAATGAGCCATGACGGTACAAAAAAAATCGTTAGAAAGAATGAATTAGGTCGGCCGTGGTGGCTCATGCCTGTAATCCCAACACTTTGGGAGGCCAAGGCAGGTGGATCACAAGGTCAGGAGTTCGAGACCAGCCTGGTCAATACAGTGAAACCCCGTCTCTACTAAAAAAGCACAAAATTAGCCAGGTGTGGTGGCATGAGCCTATAGTCCCAGCTACTCCAGAGGCTGAGGCAGGAGAACTGCTGGAACCTGGGAGGCAGAGGTTGCAGTGAGCTGCATGGCACCACTGCACTCCAGCCTGGGCGACAGAGTAAGACTCCGTCTCAAAAAAAAAAAAAACAAAAAAGAATGAATAAGACCTAATATTTTGTTAGCACAATAGGGTGACTATAATCAAAAATAATTTAATCATACATTTTAGAATAACTAAAAGAGAATAATTAGATTGTAGCACAAAGGAAAACGCTTGAGATGATAGATATACCATTTAGCCTGATGTGATAATTATACATTGCATGCCTGTAATATCTCAGGTAACCCATAAATACATACACCTACGATGTAGTCACAAAAACTAAAACTAAATATAAAACAACAAGCATTTATCATCTCACTATCTGTGGATTTGGAACCCACAAGTCAACTCAGCTAAGTGCTTCTGGCTTAGGTTCTCCCATGAGGCTGCAGGTAAGATGTCAGCCAGGACTGCAGTCATCTGAGGGTTTCTGGTGCTGAAGACTACGCTTCCAGGCTCACTCGTGTGGTTGCCTCTATTCCTTACTGGCTCTTAGACAGAGACCTCAATTCCTCGCCACGTGGGCCTCTCCATAAAGTGCCTGAGTGTCCTCATAGCATAGCAGCCGGCTTCCTCCAAAGCGACTGATCCAAGAAAGAGAGACAAAGACCAAAGATGGAAGCTGCAGTCTTTCATGACGTAATCGCGGAAGTGACGTAACATCACTTCTGCAGCAGATCTTGGTCACACACAAGATCCAACATGGATCCCTCCAGCGTGGGAGGGGAGTACACAAGGGTGTGAATAGCAGCAGGCAGGAATTGTTGGGGGCCATCTTGGAAACTGGTTACCTCATAGGAGGACTGGAAGACTGGGGACAAGAACACAAGAGAGGCTTTTCTTTCTTTCTTGTTTTTTTTTAAGAAGGAGTCTCACTCTCCTTGCCCAGGCTGGAGTGCAATGGGGCTATCTCAACTCACTGCAACCTCTGCCTCCCCGGTTCAAGCGATTCTCCTGCCTCAGCCTCCCGAGTAGCTGGGATTACAGCCGCCTGCCTCCACACTCAGCTAAGTTTTGTATTTTTAGTAAAGATGGGATTTCATCATGTTGGCCAGGCTGGTCTCGAACTCCTGACTTCATGATCCGCCCGCCTTGGCCTTCCAAAGTGCTGGGATTACAGGCTGAGCCACTGCACCTGGCCAAGAGAGACTCTTCTACACTTTTTAATTATGTTATTTTTAAACTTAAAACTATATTTTCTATTCAAAATATTAGTGCTAGAGAGAAAGAAAAAGAAATCCCTCAGGAACAACCAGCAGCCTGGATCATAGTTTGAGACTCCCACTAACAGAGCCAAGAGTCTCAAACTCGGCCAACAGGTGCCCTTGGGGAACCCTGCAGTATCCCTGGGACATAAGAAACTACAGTACAAACATCACCATCTTCCTGGAGCACGAATAAACTTTAGTAGAGTAATAGTAATTTAAAACACATGTGGCACAAAATAGAATGTAGAGTTCACAAATACCTAAGCTAAAACATAAGACTTCAAAGAAAATTTCACCCTTGCAGAGGTTATTTTGGGCTACACTCCGCAGTGTATGAATTCATTCTCTTTTCCTCTCAGGGATAGTTTGTTAAGAGTTTGAAAACCACTGCTCTGGGCAAACTGCCCTCCTGAGTCACACACAAAAAAATCAATCTCGTTACTAAAGATAAATTTTGCTTCAATAAAAATTGTAGTAATGAGCTTGATTATCTACCCTTTTCACCTGACTTGGCTACAAATGACTGCCAACTGTTTAAAAAAAAAAAATCTAACCGATCCTCAGAGCCAATATGCTATTACTTTCAAAGATTACAGACAGGCCGGGTGCGGTGGCTCACGCCTGTAATCCTAGCACTCTGAGAGGCCAAGTTCGGTGGATCACCTGAGGTCAGGAGTTAGAGACCAGCCTGACCAATATGGTGAAACCTCGTCTCTACTAAAAATACAAAAATTGGTCAGGCATAGTGGTGGGCACCTGTAGTCCCAGCTACTCGAGAGGCTGAGGCAGGAGAATGGCTTGAACCCAGGAGGCGGAGGTTGCAGTGAGCTGAGATTGCACCACTGCACTCTGGCCTGGGCGACAGAGTGAGACTGTCTCAAAAAAAAAAAAAAAAAAAAAATTACAGGCAAAAGAGGTTGCCCATGTTCTCAGCATTGGCAGCAGCAGCATCAAAATATGGCATACACTCCAGTGATGCCTTTCCAGAAGGAGCAACACTTATATGAAACCACCAGCTTTGCTTTGGTTTGTTTTTGTTGTTTTGTTTTGTTTTTTTCAGAGACAGAGTCTTACTCTGGTGCTTAGGTTGGAGTGCAGTGGTGGGATCATAGCTCATTGCAGCCTTGAACTCCTGGGCTCAAGCGATCCTCCTGCTTCAACCTCCCCAGTAGCTGGGGCTACAGGTACACACCAGCATGCCTTGCTAATAGAAAAAAAAAAAAAAAAAAAAAAAGAATTGTAGAGATGGGGTCTCGCTATGTTGCCCAGGCTCATCTCAAACTTCTGGGCTCAAGTGATCCTCCTGCCTTGGCCTCCCAAAGTGGCAAGATTACAGGCATAATCCAGTCATTGTCCCTGGCTCTGGCTTTTTTTTTTTTTTTTTTTTTTAATGCAGCTCATGACCACAAATGGTGTTTGGTTTCCTTGCTTTCTCTTTTTCCCATTTGGTACTTTTCTTTCTCTCCCATGCACTCCCCTTCAAACCAAAAGTGAATCTTGTTATTTCTTGAATAATGGTTAGATGTCAAAGAGCTGAAAAACCTGAACTCTAGTGTCTAACTATCTGAACCCAAATTCTAGCTGCCCCACTCAGTTGCTATGTGACTGTAAGTTCTTACCCTCTCTGAGCCTGTTTCTTCACTTGAAAAATAAAAGTATACGTGTATATATATACAGCTGTTAGCCAGAACTCAGCCTAGGGTAACCTTTCAATAAGTATTAGCATCATCAAGGAAATCGCTTCTGATAAATTAATTTTCATTAAGCAATGAAGGTCTATAACAGTAATGACTTCTGACCAACCAGCCCAATGACTGACAAAGGACTGATAACACTTTACATTTTTATAATTTCCCTAGATTCTAAGTTCTCCATAAGGAGCAAGTACAATTTTCATAATCAGACATAGAACTTGCATTCACTGTGTCTGCTCATCCTGACCCTTAGCCACTGGCCACCAATTTCTAGGTTGGCTGCTCCAACCTGAGAGCACAGCTACTCCCATCAGAGGCAGAGGGGCTCCTCTTGTGTTTTGTTGTTGGTTTCTCTTGGTTTTGTAAAAATAAATAAATAATAAAATAGGGATACACCCTTCAGACAGCAGGTAACTTCCTCAGCTAAGGTGAACAGGAGCAAATTTAAATGTCTTTCCCCAGTTCAAATCCCTTACCCTCTTCCATCTGCCCACCGTGGGCTCCAACACTCAGGAGAAAAACCATTAAGTGGTTCATAGGATGCTCTGGAGCTGGACAATGAATCATGATCAAAAGCAGTGGCATGGGAGCCCTGCTAATGTGGAGTGATGGGAGAAAATTAGGCTGAATTAGAGAAGGGTACATTCTGGAGTGTGTTTTACAACCCCATTAGTTCTAAGCACATAAGGATTTCAAATCAAGGAGCATCCACACATACACAAACTCTTGGATTATTTAAGAGATAAGGCGGATCCAAAATTAGCATATAGATCAGAGGCATGCAGTTGAGTGCTGCTAAAGTAGGCTATAAATGCTTGGGGGGAAATCAAACAGTTGTTTTTCTGAAGAAAGCTTTACGACACTCCAAAACCTTGTCCAGGAAGTGTGAACTGTAAGTCAGATGAACCCTACATCAATGGACTGAGCTGTGTCCCCCCAAAATTGATATATTGAAGCCCTAACCTCCATTATGATGCTACTAGGAGGTAGGCTTTTTTGTAAGACTATTAGTTTAGAGGAGATCATGAGGATGAGGTCTTCATGATGGAATTAGCATCCTTATAAGAAAAGACACCAGAGGACTTGCTCTCTTTCTCTGTCTCTCCTCTTCCCTCCCTCTCTCTCAGTCTCTCTCTCTCTCTCTCCCCCTTCTCTCTCTCCCCCCCCCCCCCCCCCCCCAACTTCCTCCCTCATGTGAGAATGCAGAGAGAAAGCAGCCTTCTGCAAGCCAGGAAGAGGGTCCGCTGGGAGCTACATCAGCCAGATTGTGGCACTTCTCAGCCTCCAAAACTGTGAGAAATAGATTTCTGTTGCTTAAGCCATCCAGTTTACACTGTTTTGTTATAGTAGCCTGATATGGTTTGGATTTGTGTCCCCACCCAAATCTTGTGTCGAATCGTAATTCCCAGTGCTGGAGGAGGGGCCTGGGGGGAGGTGATTGGATCAAGGGGGCAGACTTCCCCCTTGCTGTTCTCATGACACTGAGTGAGTTCTCACAAGATCTGGTTGTTCAAAAGTGTGTAGCATTTCCCCCTTTGCTCTCTTCCTCCTACTCCAGCCATGTAGGACATGCCAACTTCCCTTTCACCTTCCACCATGATTGTAAGTTTCCTGAGGCTTCCTCAGCTATGCCTCCTGTACAGTCTGCAAAACTGTGAGCCAATTAAACCTCTTTTCTTTATAAATTACCCTGTCTCAGGTATTTCTCTATAACAATGCAAGAACAAACTAATCCACAGCCCAAACTAACTAAGACACGCACTCTGACTCATTCTGACACCCAAACTAACTAAGTTCTAGTTTGAGCCCTTCACTATTGTGTCACCTTGGGGCAAGTCAGCTTCTCCAAATGTTTGTTTCCCGCCAGGAAAATGGAAATGACAGTATCTCTCCTTCCTACCCTGCAAGCCTATCAGGAGGATCAAAAGGGATGTGCAAGCAAATACTTTCTAAACTGTAAAGTACTCTGCAAATGCAAGACAGTATTACTCTCTTTTTATGGAGTTATCTATACTCTACCTGGTTACAGCAGAGGATTTATGGTAGATGTCAGTAAGGCTTTTTATTTCGCATTTCAAGAGAGAAATAGAATCTTTGTTATCTGTAGAGAAACAAATATAATTTCCATGGGGCACTAATATAATATAATATAAATATACTTTACCTAACAAACCCTTTGCTCAGACATAGTGAAAAGATAAATAAATTCCCCTTCAACCTAATGAAGTTTCAGTCATGCACATATTCTAAATTCGCTGAACAGAAATGCTATCAGGTGCCTACTATGTGCAGTACCCAGCACGACGTCTAGCATTGAAACATACAGCGTATACACCAGCACCTCCACCAAACCCATATCCAGCATGCAAAACATACCCTTTTCAAGTCAGAAGCACATAGATAGATTTTTTGGAGTTCAAAAGGTCTTAATGCAAACTGACTCCAATTCCTTTTTTTTTTTTTTTTTTTTAATCTTTGAAACATTGGTTAAGTCTTCTCTGAGCTGTCATTTTGCACACATGGAAACTTTTAGACCATCCATCCTTCAAGTGTCTTGGGTGATGAGAGATACTGAAGGTTAAGGACCTAGCATAGTACTAATAGATTTTCAACAAATGGTAGCTACTGTTATTTCTCATCATTGCAGATTATGGAGTGCCAATTCTGAGAGCACTTAAAACCCGTTCCTTTCTTAAGGCAAAAAACAATGGCCTTAACTTTTTTTTGTAATTAACCTAAGTTCCCATTATGTTTAGAGAAGAGATCACCATGATAAATGCTAGCCCTGTCTCTCTTTTTTAAAAGTTTACAGTTCTTACATGTGACATGTACTGTGGTACTTAGTGTCACCCTACAAAGAATAAATTTAAATTGAAGAAGCAGAAACACGGGGAGAGTCCTTATTTGGGTTTAATTTGTATTTGAGTACAATAAAAATCTGTCCTAGAAGCTAGAGTCATAAAACTAAAAGTCAGGAAGAAAAAGAATGGCTAATTAAGCTCCGAAACTAAAAGCTCTTTCTTTAATGCTGTTTCTTTAAGTCCTAACAATTGGTCAGGCACAGGGGCTTAGCTGTGCCATTCTGGTTAATGGTCGGTTACAAATTTCCACCATAAACTCATCTTCCTTCTAGCAACTTAAATCTCAGGCACTGGGATGTAATAAGGAGAGAAAGCTCTTAGGCCCAGGGCAATCTCTCTCTCAATCCCAATCTCCCTTCCCCCCATCCCTATCCCACCACAATAACTGTTAGTAAGGGCTTTTGGTTGCATGCCCAGAAATCTAACTCTAGCTAAATTAATCGAGAAACGAATACACTGGTTTATCCAGCTGAGGTCATTTACGGAAAGGGAATGCTAAGGTTTGAATGTGTCTCCTCCAAAATTCATGTTGGAACTTAATCCCCATTGCAGTGGTATTAAGAGGTGGGGCCTTTTAGGAAGTGATTCAGTCAGGAGGGCTTGGCCCTTAGGAATGGATTCATGTCTTATAAAGGGGTAGAGGGAACTAACTTAGGCTCTTTTGCCCTTCCACCTTCCACATGTGAGGATACAGCATCATGCCCTCCAGAGGACACAAGGCACCACCTTAGAAGCAAGGAACAGAGCCCCTTACCAGACACCAAATGTTCCTGTGCCTTGATCCTGGACTGCTCAGCCTCCGGAACTGTGAGAAATAAGTTTCTGTCCTTTGTAAGTTACCTAGTCTCGGGTATTTTGTTACAGCAGCAAAAATAGACTAAGACAGGAAGGGAAAAGAACCAGAGTACCACAGGACTCACTGCCACCAAGACACACATATACTCCTCTCTCTTTCCATTTCTCTTCACTGTTTGTCTTTGCTCAGCCTTATTCTCCATCTCTCTCCATGTGGGAGGAGAAGTAGAGGCTGGCAGCTCCAGATATATATCCTCTCTGTTCAGGAACCACAATAAATTAATCCCCAGGGAAGATTCTGATGCATGTGCCACTCCATGGTCCAACATTGCTGGGTGGATACAGCCTGGTGTTTGACCAGATATGTGCCACTTGCCCACCATAGCAGACACTGGCAAGGCCCACCCATGTCCCTCGGACCCTCCCCATCCCATACAAGCTGAAGGCATCCCTCTGCAAGCATCTGCAACTCCCCACCTGAAGGCCTGTTCTTGGCCTTGGCGAGACAGGCCAGAAGTTCAAGGATGTCAAAGTCCCTGAGAGCATCCCTCGGTCAATATCAGATGAGTGATGAAAGATAAATATCTCAGTTTTCTCAACACCCAGGTGGGACACTTTGAGGTGTGTTCCATGCCATCAACCAAAGCTCACCAAAAGGATCAAGCCCCGGCTGCCCACAGAAGTAACTTACTCATTACCTTGCTCTATTCTGGTTTAGATTTCCATGTCTCATTTTGCCCTGTGATGGTTAATTTTATGTGTCAACCTGACTGGGCCACTGAGTGCCCAGGTAATTGGTAAAACATTATTCTGGGTGTTCCTGTGAAGGTGTTTTTGGACGAGATTAGCATGTAAATGGGTAGACTGAGGAAAGCAGGTTGCACTCCAGATGTGGGTGGTTCACAATCAGTTGAAGGTCTAAATAGAACAAAAGGCTGACCCTTGCCTGAGTCAGAGAGATTTCCTCTGGCCTGAGGGCCTTCAAACTGAAACGTCAACATTTTCCTGCGTTTAGACTCAAACTGAAGCACTGCTCTTTCTGGATCTCAAGCCTGCTGGTTTTCGGACTGGACCTACACCATTGGCTTTCCTGGGTCTCCAGCTTACTGACTCATACTGCATATCTTAGGACATGTCAGCCTCCATAACTGCATACACACACACACGCACACACACATATATATGTAAGTGCATATAGATACACATATATGTATGTGTATGTATATAAAAGTGCTTATAGATACATATATGTGTATGTATATATATACACATACATACACGTGTGTGTGTATATGTATATGCATATATATGTGTGTGTGTGTGTGTGTGTGTGTATGCTATTCTATTGGTTCTACTTCTCTAAAGAACTCTGACTAATACAATCCCATTCTCCTACTGGTGCTTCCCAGAGTCACCCTACAAATATACCATTACATGGAAATCCTCATCACAGGATCTGCCTCTGGGAAAACCCAGCCTAAGACACCCAGACTTTCATAGGAGAATAAAGAGCTCTAGAATTGGCAGCCTTACTGAACCATGTGGAAGAGGAAAGGAAAGCACCTAAACAAAAAGGTATTGACCAATGAAAATAACCTAAACCCACGCTTGTCTATGTTGCTGAGCAAGTGGGATGGGATGAAACAACTTTCAACCAGTGTCCAAATATTGCTGTGACTCCTAGACTGGCCTGAACCAAAGGCAATGTCCACCAGCTCAGACATCCATCTCAACTAAGATTTCTCCAGGAAAGCCAGGACTGACACTCTGTGCTTAGGTTCTCAGTGATTTCACCCAGCCAGCAAAGGAGCTCCTAGGAGGGCTGACAAGCCCTGAGGTCTGTCTGCTCAGGCTCCAGCTACCTGCTCTACTCCTGCTTTATCAACCTCTAGCTTAGTCGCTCAATCTTCAGCTTTGCTCCTGCCCATTAGATTCTATGATTGAACCTGACTTCCATAGTCTCAGTTTCTCAGATGAATTTGAGGCAAGGGTTGCAAACTTAAATACCCACACGGACAGACAAGTAACACAAATGAGTGAAGAGTACAGATTAGGACAACAGGGTCTGGTGGAGATGTGGGAAACTGGACAGCACACACCCCATCTAAGGAGGCAGCGTGGACTTAATTTTACAAGATTTGTGGAAATGGAGTCCCAGTGTTGCCGAACTGCCACTATTTTTTAAAGAGAAGCAGGAAATCCAGGGGTTTTTTAAGATGTAAAATACACAGGTTGTTGAATGCTGGCAACTGATTTTTTTTTTTTTTTTTTTTTGAGATAAGAGTCTCACTCTGTTGCCCCGGCTGGAGTGCAGTGGCATGATCTCAGCTCACTGCAGCCTCCACCTCCCGAATTCAAGAGATTCTCCTGCCTCAGCCTCCTGAGTATCTGGGATTACATGGGTGCACCACCATACCCAGCTGATTTTTGTATTTTTAGTAGAGATGGGGTTTCACCTTGTTGGCCAGGCTGGTCTCCAACTCCTAACCTCAAGTGATCTGCCTGCCTTGGCCTCCCAGAGTGCTGGGATTACAGGTGCGAGCCACCGCACCCAGCCCTGACTTTTTTTTTTTAATGTCAATTCTATACGAACCCAGTCAAATGTTCTGCCAGGCCAGTGCTGCATGGCTCACCATGTGACGGCCCTGAGAATGGGCCTCATCGACCTCCTTCTATAGGGTGTGTAATTAACCAGGGCCCCAGCTGCTGTGCTGGGGAATCCATATGCTTCCTTCCATGAGGTGCTCCTGGCTAATGACTGAGCATGGCAGGGACACTAAAGCAGACCCCGCCCCAGGAGACACAGGATTTCCCTGTCCCCAGCTTTGGCTTAGGGACTTCCCTATGGTGTTTGCACCCTAACTTTTTTCCCCTCTCTCCTTTACTCAGAGTCAGACTTGCATTACTGTCTCAGGTTCTCCCAGCTTCATCTGGTACCTTCTCTGCTTTCTCTCAAGGGCATTTCCTCTAATAAAAATCAAGTGTGTGTAATCCTGTATTGGAGTTTGTTTCTCAGAAGAACTGGGCTAACACACCAGCTTGCAAACTCTGCTTTTAGCATTCAGCTCACACTCACTTACACCCTCCAAACTCCAATGATTTCGGGCTAATTCCATTCCAGCTCCCGCCTCCCTGAATCCCTTTCCCCCTCCCCGTGCTCCCCCTCCCATTCTGCTTTCCTGGAAACAGCATTTTCACTTACTTTTGAACAATGGTCCTTCCTTCATTGTTCATTCATGGAATTTGGATAAGGTTGACACCATCTTCTAAAGCTAGGGCTGAGCACATGACCAGGACTGACTAATCACCCTCTTCTACTTCCTTAGCCACAATAATTCATTCAGAGATGGGCACCTGACTCTTATGATCCAATGACAGTCAGCTTCTTATGCCAATGCTTTTGGCAAAGGTAAATTCATTTTCCCCTGGGATTACTAAGCTTGTAGGAGGTAAGTCAGCAGCTGCTGATGGCATAAGAAAGGGGCCTGATTACGAAGCCGATATGGATGAAAAGAGAGCTGAAAAGAAGAGATCAGACAGATTCCAAAGCATATCATTTAAGCACCTGGATCCAGCCATATGTGAAGTCCAGTCTATCTGTGGGCTTTGAAGTTGCATGCAACAATAGCAAGATGTAGCTGAGAGAGTTTTGGCTGATATACCACCTCACCTCTCATTCAGTTTCATAGAATATAAAAGACATTGCCAACTAAAATTTACAAACAGCATTGATATAAAAGCTCCGCCATTTGAAAAAGGAAATTTCTAATCCTTTCTGAACTTCAGCATTTTCCCCTCTCAAATGTAGCAAATACAACATATCTTACTTGCCTGGAGGGAAATCAGATGACCTCATCTAGGACAGTAAAGACAGAGGTATAAAACATTATTTCAAAAAACAATCCAGCACACAAGTCGAGGAGCATTGAACAAGAGCTCTACGGTCACATTGCATGGATTCAGATTCTAGTTCCATTACTAACTGGCTGTGTGACCTTGGACAACTCAGTTGACCTCTCTGGCCCTCAGTTTCCTCCTCAGTAAGATGGAAACTCCAATCCTATCTATTGCACGGGATAGTTGTAGAAATTAATAGATACGTCAATGCTTAGTGCAATGTGTGGCACTCAAAATATGTGTGGTATGATTGTTATTGATACAGTGATTGACTCGTGAATGATTGTGATGTCAACCCCCTACACAGTTGGAAATCCACCTATAAGTTTTGACTCCCCCAAAACGTAGCTACTAATAGCCGATTGTTGACCAGAAGTCTCACCAATAACATACACAATTGACACATATTTTGTATTGTATATGATTATATACTGTATTCTTACAATAAAATAAGCTAGAGAAAAGAATATATGATTAAGAAAATCATAAGGAAGAGAAAATGTATTTATTATTCATTAAGTGGAAATGGATCATCATAAACGTCTTCATCCTCATTGTCTTCACATTGAGGAGATTGAGGAGGAGGAGGAAGAGGGGGACTTGGTTTTGCTGTCTCAGAGGTGGCAGAGACTGAAGAAAATCCACGTGTAAGTGGAGCCACGCAGTTCAAATCTATGTTGTTCAAGAGCCAACTGTATTTATTTTACAATAAATGCTGTAAATGTTGTCATTGTTGACCCTTCTATTCCATTCCCAACATAACTTCCTACACCCAGTGGAAAATTCCATCTTAAAATCCCCCAGCCCAAGGCCTTTACTATAGACTCAGCTAGGTGGCTTTCAAGGGCATGACTTCACTTCTCCAAACACAACCAGCCCAGTTACAACTACCATTTGGGGAACTTTCCCAATTACCACAACACTTCTGCACACCAAATATGAATTACTTTAATTGTCCCAGAAGAACGCACGGTTGAAACATTTGACTTGCCCAGAACTAATTGTCTGTCAAAAAGATATTTTGCAGCCAAGCTAATCTCTTAATTGGACATCTAATTTAACTGAAACCCTTTTTCCCTGCTTATTTTATGCTTTCTTCTCTTGTTTTTGCCAAATTCTGGATGCTGGGCACTGCTTTCAGAAATAATTTATCTTGTTTTTTTCTATTATAAAAGTAATACATGTTCATTATAGAAAAACTGAAAAAAAAAAAAATTCCACATGAAGAAAAACAATTGATCCCAGACTCATTGCCCAGAGAAAGACTATGAACATTTTAGCAAATCTCCCTTCCAGGGTTTCCTAGAATAGATGTTTCTACATAGTTAATAAAAACATATATTCAATTTTTGCAGCTTTTTATTCCACTTTACATTTTAAGTTGAACATTTCCACTTGCCATTCCAAGATCTTCAGAAACATGTTTAGAAACAAAAGAATATCCCAACCACAGTCTGTTGAACCTCTTCCCCTAATGTTGAACTATTGTTGCTTTATGAATACATTTTCTGTGTGTGTTTCAGATGTAGTTTCCTTAGGAAAGATTCTGTATGCTGTGGAACAATTCCCCACGTGTCTCTTACATTTCTGCCCATCTTGTGTCAGCTTTTGTCTAGACCATCTTTATAAGGATGTTTGTGTAGCTAATAGCATTAGAAGATAGGGCTAATATAGCAGAAGACAGATTTATTTGCTGATTAAGACTATAACAATAATATCTCTGGACCAGGTGCAGTGGTTCATTCCTGTAATCCCACCAATTTATGAGGCTGAGTCAGGCTGATGACCTGAGGTTGGGAGTTCGAGACCAGCCTGGCCAAGATGGTGAAACCCTGTCTCTACTACAAACACAAAAAATTAGCTAGGTGTGGTTGTGGGTGCCTGTAATCCCAGCTACTTTGGAGACAGGAGGGAGAATTGCTCAAACCCGAGAGGCGGATGTTGCAATGAGCTGAGATTGTACCACTGCATTCCAACATGGGCACAACAGAACAAGAGTCTATCTCAAAAAAAGAAGAAGAAGAAGAAGAAGAAGAAGAAGAAGAAGAAGAAGAAGAAGAAGAAGAAGAAGAAGAAGAAGAAGAAGAAGAAGAAGAAGAAGAAGAAGAAGAAGAAGAAGAAGAAGAAGAAGAAGAAGAAGAAGAAGAAGAAGAAGAAGAAGAAGAAGAAGAAGAAGAAGANGAAGGGGAAGGGGAAGGGGAAGGGGAAGGGGAAGGGGAAGGGGAAGGGGAAGGAGAGGAAGAGGAAGAGGAAGAGGAAGAGGAAGAAGAAGAAGAAGAAGAAGAAGAAGAAGAAGAAGAAGAAGGAGGAGGAGGAGGAGGAGGAGGAGGAGGAGGAGGAAGAGGAGGAGGAGGAGGAGGAAGAAGAAGAGGAAGAAGAAGGAGAAGGAGAAGGAGAAGAAGAAGAAGAAGAAGAAGAAAAAGGATTATAATGACAATATATCCCTCCATCCAGGGTAAAGGTTGAAAAGATCAAGATTCCTAAACTTGGGGTTCCTCAGGTGTGATGCAAATCCACTGCATCCACAGATTCTACCTGGATCCATCCGTGTATTACTCATTTCTCACACTACTAAAAAAAACCATACCCAACGCTGGGTGTCGTGGCTCACGCCTGTAATCCTAATACTTTGGGAGGCCGAGGTGGGCAGATTGCCTGAGCTCAGAAGTTTGAGAACAGCCTGGGCAACGTGGTGAAACCTCATCTCTACAAAAATACAAAAAATAATCCAGGCATTGTGGTGCACACCTATAATCCCAGCTACTCAGGAGGCTGAGGTGGGAGAATCGCTTGAACCCGGGAGGTGGAGGTTGCAGTGAGCCAAGATTGCACCACTGCACTCCAGCCTGGGTGACAGAGTGAGACTCTCTCTCAAAAAAAAAACCAAACAAACAAACAACAACAACAAAAAACCAGGCTGGGCACGGCTGTAATTCCAACACTTTGGGATGCCGAGGTGGGCAGATTACCTGAGGTCAGGAGTTCAAGAACAGCCTGACCAACATGGAGAAACCCCGCCTCTACTAAAAATACAAAATTAGCTGGGCGTGGTGGCACATGCCTGTAATCTCAGATACTCAGGAGGCTGAGGCAGGAGAATTGCTTGAACCTGGGAGGCGGAGGTTGCAGTGAGCTGAGATCATGCCATTGCACTCCAGCCTGAGCAACAAGAGTGAAACTCCATCTCACTAGACTGAGTAATTTATAAAAGAAAGAGATTTAATTGACTCAGTTCCACAGGGCTGGGGAGGCCTCAATCATGGCAGAAGGGAAAGCAAACACGTCCTTCTTCACATGGTGGCAGCAAGGGGAAGAATGAGCAAAAGAGGAAAAAGCCCCTCATAAAACCATCAGATTTTGTGAGAACTCACTCACTATCACAAGAATAGCATGAAGGTAACTGACCCCATGATTAAATTACCTCCCACCGGGTGCCTTCCATGACATATGGGGATTGTGGGAACTACAATTCAAGATGAGATTTGGGTGGGGACACAGCCAAACCATGTCAACCTGTGTCACCCTTGAGGGACTTGGGGGTCAAGGGGAACTGGTGCAGACATGAAGCTCAAGCTTCCTGTTGTGCCATGAACAATAAAGTCCTTTATCTCTGAACCCAGAGTCTCATGTCTTCCGCCAACATCCATAAAACTCTGACAGGCTGACTTGTTAGCGTCCATGTAGGATAATATCTTAGACCAGCACAGTTCTTGACACTCTAGAAGTGAATTTGTTGGATCAAAAAGCATGAACAATTGCTAAGACTCTTAATATGTCTTGTCAATTAGCTCTGCAAACAAATATGAGTCATTGCCTGAAATCTCTCTTGTCCTCAGGAAGGGATAGAGCTGCTTGACTCAGATCTCCTACGTGGCCTTAGACTGGAATGTCTTCCTTTCGTGCAGAGCTCTTGCCATCCTAAGCCACTACTCCTACCTAATATTCTATAAAAAGCTTTTTCTCCCTACCCAGGGTCTCCATTGAATTGACTTTCTTTTCTGGATTACTCTTTTATGTAATAAAAAGCAGACATGAGGGTCAAACAGAAAGGGAAAAAGGGGAATTTGTTTAATTTCTACCAAGTGCCAGGCATAGTGCAAAGAACATTTAGATAAGGCAGAAGGCATTAATTAGTTTTATCTACCCAGAACCCCCTGCCCCACCTAAGCACCCCAGCCCCTGACTTGGTCATGCAGGTGGCTATGTGACCTGAGCTGAACCAATCAGAGTCCTTCCCTGGGATTTTTTCACATCGTAACCACATGTCTCCCATTATGCAACAGAGAAGCTTGTTGGCAGCCATGGTTCTAGCCAAGGACAGAAAAAAACAACCAAAAAAAAGAAAAAAGAAAAGAAACAAACCAAAAAAACCCACCAGGGTAAAAAATAAAATAAAAATAAAAAAGATATGACAGACAGACAGACATGGGGAATGGTCTCTTTCCAGTTGCCCCTGCCACTCAACTGCTCTCCTACCTTCCTGGATTTGGTTATGAGAGTCAATAAATTATCCCCTTCTATTGCCTAAATG
Organism: Theropithecus gelada; assembly: GCF_003255815.1. NCBI lineage: Eukaryota > Metazoa > Chordata > Mammalia > Primates > Cercopithecidae > Theropithecus > Theropithecus gelada. The sequence goes on from NC_037688.1 coordinate 66,717,230, forward strand.
ACTTCCAATGAGTTTCTGCTCCTTGCAACCAACGTAATCTTGATGATTGATAGTAGCTAGCATTTCGTGAGTGTTTACTGTGACATGCCCATTAATACACCTATTCCTCTTTACAATTAGACGGGTAAGGTGCTTTTAGTAACCTCCAAAGTAGAAAAGGGAAGACAAGTTTAGTGAGGTGAAATGACTTGCTCACAGTTGCTTGGCTAACAAGGGGGCAGTCAAAGTTTAAACCCAGAGCCCATACTCTTCCCTATTGTATAACAATACAATAGATAGATAATACTATCTCTGTCCCCAGTGCTAGGGAATGCAGAGAACTGGGGACTAAAGGAAGAGCAGACGTTCAGGTGAGCAGTAATCAGGGGACCTTCCACAAGGGAAAAGGGATTCCTTGCCCCATTGAAGTCCAGCCAGCACTCAGCATGGTCAGGGATGGGGTGGTGCTCTCTCCAGCCATTCAAGGTGCTGAGAAAAGAAAAGAACTTTCATCTGAGGATACAAATCTTTTAAATTATTAGGCCCAGAGAGGCAAGAGAATGAGATAGCAATCACGTCCTACATACCCCCTTTGAGCTCGGTATTCATTTCTTAAAACTGCTTGCCATTGCCACAAGTAGCTATAAATTAACCTAATAATGCCCCACTGGACGCTATCACCCACATCTTATAGCTTAACAATGTATAACCAATCACTCGTCAGTGTTATTTCCGAAAACCAATGAGAATTCCTGACAACCAACTGTGTACCAGCCCACTCCATGTCCCCCTTTTTTGTCTTTAAAAATCCACTTGTAACTGCTGCTAATTGGAGTGTATATTCAAGGAAACTTGAATCTACGCTCCCCAGCTACAGTCCTCAAGCTTGGCCCAAACAGAGTCTCTACTTATACTAATTTTGCCTCAGCTTCTTCCTTTTAGGTTGACAGTGCTACAGGCTGAATTATGTGCCCCTAAAATTCAAATTTGAATAAATGTCCAGATATGAATTTGAGGCCAGGCACAGTGACTCATGCCTGTAATCCCAGCACTTTGGGAGGCCGAGGCGGGCAGATCATCTGAGGTCAGGAGTTTGAGACCAGCCTGGCCAACATGGTGAAACCCCATCTCTACTAGAAATACAAAAATTAGCCAGGCATGGTGATGCATGCCTGTAATCCCAGCTATTTGGGAGGCTGAGGTAGGAGAATCACTTGAACCTGGGAGGCAGAGGTTGCAGTGAGCTGAGATTGCACCACAGCACTCCAGCCTAGGTGACATAACAAGATTCCATCTCAAAAAAAAAAAAAAAAAAAAGTGTGTGTGTGTATATATATATTAACATATATATATTAATTTGAAGCCCTTCAACCATATGGATCGTATGTTGAAGCCCTAACCCCCAGCACTTCAGAATGTCACTGTATTTGGAGACAGGGGCTTTAAATAGGTGATTAAGTTTAAACTTAGGCCATTTAGGGTGAGCTCTACTCCAATCAGACTCATGTTCTTATAGGAAGAGGAGATTAGGACACACAGAGAGACACCAGGGATGGACAGGCACAGAGGAAAGACCATCTAAGGACACGCCAGAATCGACCATCTGCAAGCCAAGGGGAGAGGTCTTCGGAGGAATAAACCCTGCTGACACCCTGATCTCAGACTTCCAGCCTCCAGAATTGTGAGAAAATAAACTGCTGTCATTTAAGCCACCCAGACTGTAGTTCTTTGTTATGGCAGCCCCAGCAAACTGTATCTATGGTAATCCATTGCCACTTATGACAGGCTCTGCCATGTAGTAGGTGTGTGTGCACGCACCACACACAAACATGTTTAGAATATGAAATCCGCGAACCCTACTCCCACGCTGATAATAGTTCATGAACAATTGATTTTCCCTCAGGGAATCTGGTTTATTTTCCTAGTTCCCATCCCATCAAGACCCCTTCCCGCCTGCTGGGAAATACTTTGCCTGAACCCCTCACCCCTTTCACAACACACGCCTAATGGTAGGAAGAAGCTTCCATCTCTGACATTGACAGGGTGCTTGTAACCTAGCACCCTTTCTCCTGCCTTGTAATGGAAAAATAAATCCTTTATCCTATTTCAACTGCAGTCTTGGCAAAGGAAAAAACAAAACAAAAAAAGAAACCAGCCTAGAAATGGCAACCAGAAATCATGAACAGCGCTGTGCTGAGTTGCAGCTACAGGTTGGCCTTTCTGGAGCTGGCTACCTTCAGACGGCAGGGCTCTGAGTGTGTGTGTGTGTGTGTGTGTGTGTGTGTGTGTATGCGCGCGCGGCAGAAGCACAAGATGACACACCCTGGGGTGGGGTCAGGCAAGCTGATTGTGGGAAATGTGGGAACAGAATATTTTACAACAATGTTGGAAACATGGGTTTATGTTTTCTGAGAGGGAGATACCCAAAGCTTCAAGCTCACCTCATGGGAAAATTGAGCTCGGGTCCCATGCACTCCACTCGGATCTCACGCACATGAACACACATACAGCCTTCTCCTCAATATTCAGAAGAGGCCTCTGTTGTCTGCTTCTCCAGAGAGCAGAGGTGAATTTATCTGAAGCTAAGAGGCTTGGGCTTCCGGGTCTTTTCCTTGTACCTGTCTCTTTAAATGCTGGACTTGGGGAGGGCTTTAGGTGAGAAGGGAAAGCTGGGTTTCAATAATGAAGCACCTCTATGTTCACATTTCTGATTAATTGCCTACACAGATCCCAGAAGAATGGAATGGAAATAGCTAAAGGCTCCAGAATTTTCTCTTTTTCTTTTTTTGAGACAGCATCTCACTCTGTTATCCCCAGGCTGGAGGCTGGAGTATGGTGGCAAAATCACCCCTCACTGCAGCCTCCATCTCCCTGGCTCAAGCGATCCTCCCAGCTCGGCCTCCTGAGTAGCTGGGACTACAGGCACACACCACCACAGCTGGCTAATTTTTAAAAAAATTTTTTGCACAGATGGGGTCTCGCTGTGTTGCTTAAGCTGGTCTTGAACTTCTGGGCTCAAGAAATCCTCCCACCTTGGCATCCCAAAAAGCTGGGATTACAGGCATGAGCTACCATGTCCGGGCAGCTACAGGAATATTATACTTCTCATTCCAAAATAACATTCCCTTTTGTGCCTAATTTTAAATTCATAATTTTGTATTCTTTTTCTTAAACAGAGATCCCCGTATTATATAAGCTTCAGTCCCCCACAAAACCTGGATCTGACTCTGCCAAAATGATATATCCTTTATGACATTTATAGAGAAATTCTGATTATTTCTGAACATCTCAGACTTTCTGGAACCAAGACAGGTTCAATTATGAACATCTGTTGTCTAATTTTAAAGACCAAGGGGGAAGTCGGGTCCTTATGAGGGCCATAAAGGCTCCAGGCTAGATGGATATTGGGGGAGTGGGTTAGCAGAGATGTCCTAAAACAATTAATTACACTAATGGGAAGAACAAAAGGTAAGTCTAATCGCAGATGTCTTGGTTTTCAAGCTAGTCAGACTTCAGATAACTGTCAAATCTTCAGCCATAAATGGAAAGTGGAGGAGAATTAAAAACCCATCCTTGTTTTCTTGCAGAGTTTACCTAATTTAGCCACTCTATCCTTAATTGATAGAAACAGGTTTTTAAAAACAGCCAAAGTAATCTATGCTTTGCTACATAATAGCAAAAGTAATAGCCAACATTCATCAACACCTACTATGTTATACCCTTGACAGGGTTTCTTATTTTAGTAGTCAAAGTGATTTCATGGAGTAGCAATTACAGTTGTAATTTCACTAGTGAGAATGCAGAGTGACGCTCAGAGAGGTTAAGGAACTTACCCAAGGTCACACAGCTAGTGAGTGGAGAGTCAGAACTTCATCTCTCTGATTTTAAAGTCTGGACCCTTTTGTTTACTGCCTTTCTCTGAACTCAATGACACATCCTAAATAAGTAAGGGCTTTTACGCAGGATGGGTTAGGCTATGCTGCAGTAACAAACAACCCCTGGATCTCAGCAACTTAAAACAAAATTTCAGGCCAGGTGTAGTGGCTCACACCTGTAATCCCAGCACTCTCGGAGGCCAAGGTGGGTGGATCACTTGAGGTCAGGATTTCAAGACCAGCCCGGCTAACATGGAGAAACCCCGTCTCTACTAAAAAAAAAAAAAAAAAAAAAATTAGCCAGGCATCGTGGCAGGCACCTGTAATCCCAGCTACTTGGGAGGCTGAGGCATGAGAATCACTTGAACCCAGGAGGTAGAGGTTGCAGTGAGCCGAGATCACATCATTGCACTTCAACCTGGGTGACAGAGCGAGACTCCGTCTCAAACAAAAAAGTTCTAGAAATAACTCCAATCTTATTTTCTTGAACACAACTCATCCTGACCCTCCAGCACTCCATTGATCTGGCTAAATATACGGACTCCTGCAGATGAAGACGCCAGGACCCAAAGCTAACGGGACACAGAAAACAGAGGCCACTCAAATAAATGTCAGTACTCCTAGTTACTGAATACTCTGTGTCTGGCAAGTTCCATCATTAGTCAGTTATTCACTCACTCAATCAACAACTACTTACTGAATTAATATAGCAGCATGGTTATGAGCCCAGACTCTGGAGCAAGAGGGCCCAGGTTCAAATCCCAGTTACCCTGCTTATTAGCTAAATGACTTCTCAGTGCCTTGGTTTCTCCATCCAGAAAAATGGGGATTATAATTAGTAATTACCTACCTCATTTGGTTAAGTGGATAAACTAAGAACAGTGGCATGCCCATATGACATGCTCTGTCATATTTTTTATTATCACTGTGTGCCAGGCATTATTCTATAGGATGGAGGATGCCACTGTGAATACGGCAGACTAGGTGCCTGTCTTTACAGAGCTTCTATTCTAGTGAAGGAAAGAGGCTTTATTAGCAAGTAATCCTTGATCCAGCCATACCTGAAGCTAACATCACATCCTTGAACCTTCCAATTTCCCCAGGCATTAAGTTCTTTATTCTTTTCTGCCTAGGCTAGCTTGCACTGAGTTTCTCTCCCTTGTCAACCAAAGTGTCCTGACCAGTACAGAGGTCTAAAGCCTAAGCTCTTTCCAGTCTGCCCCCTGTCCCTTTCCAGCTGAAGCTCTATTCATTTGCACCCAACATCATCATTGCGTCCAATGCCTCACCACCTGGTGAGAATCTTGACTATTCAAATCAGTCTGTAAACAGAGAGTGAACTAGAAACAGTACATTAATAACAAGCATGAAATGGAAGCCTGCTGCCAATCATTCCCCAAGAGAGCAATCAAATCTGTCTTGGTTCCTACATGTTTTATGGACAACATGTCTATGTTTTAAAAGCTTTATTGAAATAAAAAATAATTTACTAACTAAATTAGATTTCCTCATGTTTTATCTAGTTAACCCATCCCTTATCATAAGAAAGGTAACTTCTTTTTTTTTTTTTTTTTTTTTTTTTTTTTCAACGGAGTCTCACCCTATCGCCCAGGCTGGAGTGCAGTGATGTGACCTCGGCTCACTGCAACCTCTGCCTCCTGAGTTCAAGCGATGCTCCTGCCTCAACTTCTCAAGTAGCTGGGATTACAGGCGTGCACCACCATGCCCAACTAATTTTTATAATTTTAGTAGAGATGGGGTTTCACCATGTTGGCCAGGCTGGTCTTGAACTCCTGACCTCAAGCGATCCTCCTGCCTTGGTCTCCCAGTCACGCTGGGATTATAGACTTGAGCCACTGTGCCTGGCCTAGAAAGGCAACTTCTTAATTGCAAGCTACTTTCATCAATATAATGCATTTGTCTCACTTCTTAAAGGACTCCTGTCACAGTGGATTGGCAAAGCACAGGTCAGACACAAGAGGTGGTGAAGTATTAGTAAAATCCAGGTGGATTTGGAGTCAGACATTCCTAGGTTTAAAGGCTGGTTTTATCGCATACTAGTTGTACGCCTTCATTGGGGTTTCCCAAGAATCAGACCCTGAGACAAGACTCGAAGAGTAAGTCATTTATGTGGGAGGTAAATGAAACATGATACAAGAAATGAAACAGGTCAGGGAGGCAGCCAGTAAAGGGCATATTATCAAACGAGTGACCCCTTGGGACAACTGGAGCTTCAAGTTGCTGGAAAATTCTAGGATACAGTGTAGAACATCTCTAGCAATGTGCTGGTAGATGTTTAACAACCAACACTGCAGAAAAGTATTAAAAGCCCAGATTTGTAGTGTCTGCCTATATCCATGGTGTAAATCCTCCCACCACGACTGATTTCACGCTACCTTGTCCCTGAACAAGGACTTGGGGAAAGATGCATATACCAGCTCTTGTTTCATAGTTATCTGACCTAAGGGGTGAGGGAGCTTGGGTAGTTATCCACACACACTAACTCTCATCAGTTCCTGGTGGAGGGATGCTCCTGGGGGTAGGTGTTGATTTCCCCAAGACTTCTAAGCTATCATATAGATGGGCAAAGACAGTTTACAACCAGAAAAAGATCTCAGAAAGAGGGCCAGGCGCGGTGGCTCACGCCTGTAATCCCAGCACTTTGGGAGGCCAAGACAGGTGGATCGCCTGAGGTCAGGAGTTCGAGACTTAGCCTGGCCAACATGGCGAAGCCCCATCTCTACTAAAAATACAAAAAAATTAGCTGGGCAGGGTGGTGCATGCCTGTAATTCCAGCTACTCAGGAGGCTGAGGCAGGAGAATCTCTTGAACCTGGGAGGCGGAGGTTGCTGTGAGCCGAGATCACGCCACTGCTCTTCAACCTGGGCGACAGAGACTCCATCTCGAAAAAAAAAAAAAAAGAAAAGAAAAGAAAGAGAAATGCGACTACATTAGGGTGGGCCAGTGGGCACATCAGTGGTAAAAGGTTAGAAGATAGGAGGGGAGCACTGAAAGCATCTGTTACTCTGTGCAATTGGGAAAACGTTATTTCATTTCTCTAGGCTTCCAATACTGCACTGGTAAGACAGGATTCATTAAATCTTCCAACAAATATTCATGGAGCACTTAGTATATCACCGGTGATCTTCAGGCCACAGGAAACAGAATGCTGAGTAACATGACAAAGTCACTGCCACAGGGCCAGTGGGGAAAGCAGCCTCTAAATATGCCACCCAGTAAGTAACAAAGATCGTTTCAGGAATGGTGAGGACTGTGATGTTAGAGAGGCTGATAGGAGGGAGAATAACATAGTGGAGAGGGCATCAACAGGAAAATCTTTCTGAAAGGGTAACGTGTAACGTGAGGCTCAACAGATGAGAGGAAAGGCGTTGTAAAAAGATCTGGGAGCTGCATTCCAGGTGGAGGAAACTGCACGTGCAAAGGCCCAGAGGTGGGAAGGAGCTTGGCTTGTTCATGGAAAAGAATGGAAGCCAGTGTGTCTGGATCAGAAGGAATCAGGCAGAAGGTAACCAGGTAACCAGGAAACAGAGCGGAGGGGCAGGCAGGAATCAGTGTCTGTGGCGCGTGGTCAGTATCAGAAGGCGTTTGGGTAGTAACACAACTTTGAAGATTTGTTAAATGAGCTCCCACGCGTGTAACTGGCATTACCCATGTTATTAACCTGGGAAACCGTCCTGTCTCTTACTTTTCCATTTAATCTCATGCCCATCCTCTTTGCTCACAGGAGCAAGAAGTCTAGTATCTCACTCCACATCTCCCTTCTCATGGTCCAACACTCCTGCAGACTCAGTTAATCCAAAGATCACTTCCAAACTCCAAGCCGATGGAAACCTGAGGAGTCAGATCCACGGATAGGCAGCCCCATTTTTACCTTCCCTTGTCCCCGAGGCTGCCATTAGGTTGAAAACCAGTCTGGTACTGTCAGCGTGTCTTTGTCTACAGCTATGACAAAGTCCACACAGTCCGGTCACTACATAGAGCACAATGATTCTCCTCTACATCTCAGCTACCAGGTTCCAGCCCGTCAAACACACATGCAAACATTCGAACCTTTCTCAGGTTCCCTTCTAGGGCCTTCAGGGGCTTATCCTGCATACCTGAGGTGGGGCCATTGCAATCTATTCTTAGTCCAGTGTTAAGCTGGGTCAACAGTGGAGATGCTCCTGCTCCTTGAACTAATTTTATTTCCAGAGTTTCATTTTCCTTCCCTGCAACATTAGGCACCATTTGGGAATATTTCCATCCATTCAAATAGATTTCAAAATCTCATAAAGAAGGAGCTGGGAGAAGAATGAGGAATCATTGATTTTTAATGACTATATTTATTGATCTCTTACAACATTCCTGGACCCATGTTGAATAACATAAATATATATGCATGTACACATGCTATACATGGTATCTAGATGCTATATGTGTTATAAAATCATACATGTTATATATGTATGTCTATACATATTATAATATATAATTATACATTGTATATTGTAGTTGTTTATATAATTATGTTTATATAATTAAAATATAATGTATATGAAACATACATGATTATATATTATATTATATGTATCATGTATATTTCATATGTTATATATTTTATCATACATATATTGTATATGTTATATATTATATAAATTATAATTATTATATATTATATAAACATGTATTAAGTTATATATAATACATGGTTTATATGTTATATAACATATAACAAATTATATAATATATAACATGTTATAATATAACAAATTATATTATATATGTTATATAATATAACAAGTTATATAATATATAATATGTTATATAATATAACAAGTTATATAATATATAATATGTTATATAATATAACAAGTTATATAATATATGTTGTTAAAATAGATATTACATATTATATATGTTTTATATATAGCATAATATGTTTTATATATTATATAATACATATATTTTACATATTATATTATATGTTTTACATATTATATTATATGTTTTATATAATATATATGTTTTTTATATATTCCTTTTTTGTTTTTGCTTTTTGGGGGTTTTTTTGAGACAGAGTCTCACTCTGTTGTCCAGGCTGGAGTGCAGTGTGTGACCTTGGCTCACTGCAACCTCTTTCTCCCGGGTTCAAGCAATTCTCCTGTCTCAGCCTCCCAAGTAGCTGAGACTACAGGCGCCCACAACCAGGCCTGGCTAATTTTTGTATTTTCTTTAGAGGCAGAGTTTCACCACGTTGGCTGGACTGGTCTTCAACTCCTGACCCCAAGTGCCCCGCCCACCTCATCCTCCTAAAATGCCGGGATTACAGGCATGAGCCCCTGCGTCCAGCCTATATATGTTCTTTTAATCAGCACCACATCATCTAACTTTACAGATGAGAACACTGAGGCTTGGGGAGATTAAATGTGTTATCCAGATTGCACGCATGTAAGTGACATAAGCACAATTTGAAACTAAGCAATCCAACATGAGAGTCCTAGCTCTACAGCCTCTCTGACCTGCTTTCTACCTAGAAACTTTCTGAGTTCTTTATGCAAAAGGATGCACTTTTTCATCTCAGAAATCCCTTTGGGCACCAGGGGTCTCTCGAAGTAGCAGCTTTTGCTGCACCCAGTTGTCACAACAACTTGCAAAGGCAATCAACACACACGACTCATCACGAGATAAAGGAAGTCTGAAGCAGTCCCCACCAAACATGCAAATTCCGTGAATGAAGATCCGTTTCTTACAGCTCTCAGCTTTGTATAATAACATCTTGGCTGTGATGATCTGTTATGACACTAATCCATGCACAGCCCAGAGAAGATGGGCAATAGTTTTCTGGATGTCTGTGGGACTCTGGCACAAGGGCCAGCCAATTTTAATGAGCGCGACAGGAAATTCTTTGCGATGTCCTTGTGAATCTGAGGTTACAAAGACTGGCTCAGTCTGCCACAGGAAGCATGCTGGAATGCCTTTGTCCTTCTTTCGAGTTTTTCTTTCTTTCTAATAATTCTCAGTGTGGGGGAATGACTGGGCTTACATCCTTTACTTTGGGAAAGGTTTCTATCATTGGACCGCTCTCTTCCCGCAAAAAGCCAGCTGTGAAGTGGTTCACTGAGGACCCAGCCTCTGGCATGACTGATTATGGATCAGCAGCACCAATGCCTTGAAGACTGCAGACACACTGGAGAAGCAAGGCTAATTCCCTTAGCCATTGAGCCTCCAGTTTCCATGCATGAAATGACTCTCAAAATGCCAGCTTGGTCTATTGCTTGCCTCAGAGCACCTAAGAGCATCTGAACAAAAGGAATATCTTTTTCACAGTTGTAAATGAGGAGAGGTGGGATTATACAGTAGACGAAGTGCTCTATAAGGCTGCTGAAGATCACAATTTTTTTTTTTTTTTCTAGACAGAGTCTTGCTCTGTGTCCCAGGCCAGAGTGCAGTGGTGTGATCTCGGCTTACTGCAACCTCCGCCTCCCAGGTTCAAACAATCCTGCTGCCTCAGCCTCCCAAGTAGCTGGAATAACGGGTGTGTGCCACCACACCCGGCTAATTTTTGTATTTTTAGTAGAAACAGAATTTCACTACGTTGGCCAGACTTGAGGTCAGGTCTTGAACTCCTGTCCTCAAGTGATCCACCTGCCTTGGCCTCCCAAAGTGCTGAGATTATTTATAGGTGTGAGCCACCGTGCCCGGCCTGAAGATCACAATTCTTATCTAACTCTGCCATTCATTGGCTGGGCTACCTTGGGAATGTCCATTATCTTTCTGGTCCTTAGGATCCTCATGTCTAATAGGGAGATAACAAGGTCTTTCCTACCTACCCCACGGGGCTGTTGTGAAAACCAAAAGAGATCAAGAATGCAAAAGCTCTCTGTCAACTATGAAACACCACCAGGAGTAAAGATTCACAAGGCACGAGTTGCCAGAAGGCAGTATAGCATGGTGATTAGGAGGTAAAGCTCTTAAACCAGATTACTTGGATTCCAATATAACCTCAGGATATTTAACTTTGTTTTGTGGTGTTGTTGTTTTGTTGATGTTGTTGCTTTGTATTTTGTTTAATTTTTAGAAACAGGGTCTCGCTCTGTTGCCCAGGCTGGAGTACAATGGGCACGATCATAGCTCACTGTAGCCTTGAATTCCCGGGCTCAAGCCATCCTCCTGCCTCAGCCTGTGGGGTAGCTGGGGCTACAGGTGTGCACCACCACACCTGGATAATTTATTTAATTTTTGTGGAGACAGGGTCTTGCTTTCTTGCCTAGGCTTGTCTCGAACTCCTGACCTCAAGCAATCCTCCCACCTTGGCCTCCAAAAGAGCTGGGATTATAGGTGTGAGTCACTGCACCCGGCCAATTTAAATTCTTTAAACCTCAGTTTTTTCGTTTGTAAAGTGAGCATAGTAATAGTACATTCGTCACAGAGTTGGTCTGTGCATAGGATAAGGTGATGCATGTTTACTAGAAATCAAGACAGAAGGGTTATGATTCACTGAAAAAAACCTAGGCTGGGTGTAGTGGCTCACACCTGTAATCCCAGCACTTTGGGAGGCTGAGGCAGGAGGATGAATTGAGGACAGAAGTTCTAGACCAGACTAGGCAACATAGTGAGACCCTGTTTCGACTAAATAAATAAATAAGCTAGCAATGGTGGCATGAACCTGCAGTCCAAGCTACTCAGGAGGCTAAGGCGGGAGGATCACCTCAGCCCAGGAATTGGAGGCTGTAGCGAATTATAATTGTGCCACTATACTCCAGTATGGGTGACAGAGTGAGATCTTCTCTCTATCAAAGAAAAAAAGAAGAAGAGGAGGAAGAAGAAAGTCCGCACTACTCCCTGTAGGAAGAGTAGACAAGCTAAAGAGCCCTAGAAAAGAGTTGTCCCCATGCTTTTCTCTAGAATGAAGACTCCAGTAAATTATACCAGTGCTCCAGCCATTGTCAAGCCTGGAGCTCAGCCTCCACAGTATCTGTTGTGATTAGTGCTCAAAAGCATAACTGGAACTAAGAAGAAACAAGATGCTCAAGGTCTCCCCTTCAGCCTTCCTTCCAAGTAGCAGCATCATGATTTGATGATTTGACCCCTTCTTCTACCATCTCAATATTGAAATCTGTTTCCAATTCCTGTTACCTTAGAGAACACCGTCAGATGTCCATTGGATATCTCGGGTTCATTTCTTTCCAAAAATGAATTTATCTTGCCTTCCAAATAATTTTACTCCTAATTTTTAGCTCACTTTCTCTGTGAATATCATCGCCATTCACCCAGTTACCCAAACCAAGAGCCGAACAACATCTTTGAGTCCTTCTCCATTATACCCTACCTTCAACCAATTGCCACCTTCTCTTTTATATACCTCCTTAAGCCACGGCCTTAATTTGGGAATGATCGTTTCTCATTTGGACTTGACTTCATGGTCAGATATTGCATCTAGAGATCCAGCCATTGCATCCTCATTCAAGACCAACGACAGGAAAAATGGGCAAAGAAATATATAGTCCTCCTTCTGAGAAAATGTCCTTATCACCCTTCTCTTGCATTCCTTGGCCAAAGCTAAATCACATGGCTTAGGTAGCTTTATGAGAGATTGGGAAATTAGAGGGTTTTGGGTTTTGTTGTTGTTGTTGTTTAAAGCAGAGTCTATGCCATCCTAATTAAAATCAGTGTTTCATCTTTTATTCTTCCTCAAATATTCAGTGTTAAAGTCACTAAAGGGGACCAACCAAGGTCAGCAACGAGAGGGGATAGGACAGAGATCTGGCACGAGGTGTTGAAGCCTAGAATTGGTGCATAACCTGGTTCTAGTCATGAAAAAGCATCAGACAATCCCCAAATGAGAGCTCTTATACAACATAAATGGCCCGTATCTTCAAAAGTATCAAGGTCAAGAAAGTAACCAAGAGACTGATGAATCTTCCGGAATAAGACATGACAACTAAATGCTATGATAATCTTGCCCTGCAAGATTTTAAAAGACATTATTGGCACAGTCAGTGAAACCTGAATGGGACCTTTGGATTAGATGGTGGTAATGTATCAATGTTATAATAATTTCCTGACTTTAATGGTCATATTATGGGCACACAGGAGAAGATCCTTATTGCAAGAAACACACAGTAAAGTATTAGGAAATGATTCCAGGAGAGGGAAACTTAATTGTATTATTCTTGCAACTATTCTCTCAGTTTGAAATTTTCCCCCCGAAAATAAGGTGTTATTTCAGAGAAGAAAAGGGAATGTGGATGTTCCAATATGTAAATAGTAGACTCCATCACAGATGGTATTTACATAATGTATCAGAAGAGGTCATCCCAAGGAAGTAACATTTAAATCCAGAGCCAAAGATAGAAAGCCATCCATGTGAAGAGCAAGGAGACAAAGTTTTCAGGCAGAAGGAACGTGTGAGAAGTAGCCGAACTTGTTTTCAGAGTTATAACCCTAGCAATATGGTTGAAAATAACAAAGAACTAGCAATGTGGTTGAAATAAACAAACTGCTATTCTTTCAGAAACATGAGTAAGCACCACCATGTGCAGGAATTTGCAGCAGTCAGCTAGATGCTGCAAAACAAACAACCCCAAATCCCAGCAAGAACTTATTTCTCTGCCATGCCTGTATAGCTTGGCTGGAGCAGCCCTGCTGGAGGTTGCAGGTCTGAAGATATGCTGGGGTGGCTCTGCTCTAGACGCATCTCATTTTTCTAGGACCAGCAACCAACTTAAGTCATGTTTTTCTCATAGAGAAAGCAAAAGCACAAGAAGGCAAACTCATCACACAAGAGCCTTACAAGCCTTTCATGAGGGTTACGTCCTCTCACATCCCATTAGCCAAAAAAAGGTAAGGGCAACTCAGCAGTCAAAGGGTGGGGAAGTACACTAGGCCATTTCTCAGGGAAAAGGAAGTCACATGGCCTAGCTGAACATCAGTGATGTAATAGGGGAGGGAACAAATATTTACTAAACAATAGTCTAATCTATCATAAAGCTCAAATGCTTCACAAAAGAGTCACCCTTAGAAATAGCTTTTATCTCATCTATTTTATGGATGAGTGGGGAAGAAGGATGGCAAAGCCCCTTTGAGAATTTTATATACCCTAGACACATTCACTTTTGGAGGTCTCACTAGACAGCATTTGAAACATGTTACAAATTTGCCTGTATCCTACATTAAATGGATTTTTGGCTCTAAACATTTTTTGAGAACATTTTAAAATTCTGTTCCTGAAATGATTTGGCAATGGGTGATTTATTTAATTTTCGATTGGATGTGATTTCTTGGTAATTGTGCATATTCAGGAGCTCTAGGACGTGAGAAATTCTAACTATCCACGTTTTTCAGAGGTAATGAAATCCCTAGGAACGTTAAATTTACCAATTAGCGATATTGACAAAGCAGCACAGTTTGTAGGTAATTTTTTTTTTTTTTTTTTTAGAAGGAGTTGCACTCTTGTTGCCCAGGCTGGAGTGCAGTGACACAATCTCAGCTCACTGCAACCTCCACCTCCCAGGTTCAAGCGATTCTCCTGTCTCAGCCTCCTGAGTAACTGGGATTACAGGCATGCACCACCATACCCAGCTAATTTTTGTATTTTTAGTAGAGACAGGGTTTCACCATGTTGGTCAGGCTGGTCTCGAACTCCTGACCTCAGGCGATCTGCCTGCCTCAGCCTCCCAAAGTGCTGGGATTACAGTAGTGAGCCACTGTGCCTAGTGTAGGTAATTTTTAAGATATTCATGAATTTCAATTTTGTCATTTTCTCTTTTGCATTTTTAAGCCAATGTCTGTGTGTGTGTGTGTGTGTGTGTGTGTGGTGTTTTTTGTTTGTTTATTTGTTTTTTGGTCTCAAATCTTGAAAAATGTATAGGTCTCAGGAAGACCCTATGCCTAATGGATTAAAAATGCACACATTGCCTGGAATCAAAGTTAAATGTTATTGGTTGGGAAATGGATACCCTCCCACTCCAGACTCCTCACGACAGGAAAATAAGAGTGGCTAACTCCAACAGAACCCAATTCATTTAGGAGGCTTTCTGCCTCTGCACAAGGGTGAACAGTTTGGGTTTGCTGCTCAGCAGAGCCCTTCATCTCATTCACGAAGCCATTCACACTGTATCCACTCCATTTGTAAGGCAAATAAAAATGTCATCTTCCAATCTTGGCTCATTTCATCTTATATGAAAAGTCTCCCGTCCAATGCCTGGCCATCATTTCCCTGTTGTGATTAAAAAAACAGTAGGTAATAAAAGCCAGGGTAACGGTTGGTCCTCTAAGGACCAAAATATGATTGAAGAAGCAATAACTTACCCCAGTGCCCCCAGGGAAAGTTGTCTCGATAATGTAACAAAGCTATACTTAATGGCAACAGAGCACGTTTCACTGATACTACACCATAAACTGTCTGCTTTCAATTAGTTGCCTACGTATCAAAGGGGAGTCAACATATATTTACAGCAATCATTTCTATGTATACAAGATGCCACAAAAATGTAGCTTTCTGCTCCTTCTGGTTATTTGGCCATATGGGAATAATCACCAACCATAGATGCAATTCTGGAAAAGTCACTAATGCTCATCTCTATGGTTGCAAGTGATTATCAGGCTTCTATTTCATGCCAAGCACTTTACATATGTAAATAATGGTGCACGCTTTGAATGAGGTCATGTTTTTTGACCTACAATCCCCACTGGCTGCTGCAGCACCCGGCACATGTTAGCCACTCAAGAAATTCTCATTGAGTGAATAAATGAAAGATTCAATGGCTCTGAGACCTTACCTTTCAGATTATCAGCATCATGATCCTGCTTTTCTTTTTTTGAGACCCCTACTCTCTCCCTTCCCCAGTATCTCTTAGTGAATATTGGGGGATGGCTCACCTGAACTGCCCCATGATTTCATGCCTCTGTTTGTGCCATTACCTGTCACCTTACCTGGTCACAGTCATTCCTTCCAAAGCCACTATTCACATCTCTATCAGAGGCTCTGCAGTTCTGGGGCTCCTGCCTCTTGGGATAAGGCTAGCACTGTCACACCAGGTGTGATGGTTAATATTGAGTGTCAACTTGATTGGATTGAAGGAGGCAGGGTATTGATCCTGGGTGCCTCTGTGAGGATGTTGCTAAAGGAGATTTACACTTGAGTCAGTGGACTGGGAGAGGCAGACCTACCCTCAATCTGGGTGGGTAGCATCTAATCAGCTGCCAGCGTGGCTAGAATAAAGCAGGCAGAAGTTGGAAAGCGCAGACTTGCTGAGTCTTCCGGCCTTCATCTTTCTCCTGTCCTGGATGCTTCCTGCCCTGGAACATTGGACTCCAAGTTCTTCAGCTTTTAGACTCTTGGACTTACTACACCAGTGGCTTGACAGGGGCTCTCGAGCCTTTGGCCACTAACTGAAGGCTGCACTGTCGGCTTCCCTACTTTTGAGGTTTTGGGACTCGGACTGTTTTCCTTGCTCCTCAGCTTGCAGACGGCCTATTGTGGGACTTCACCTTGTGACCGTGTGAGTCAGTACCCCTTAATAAACCCCCTTCGTATATACATCTATCCTATTGGTTCTGTCCCTCTACAGAACTCTGAGTAATACACCGGGCCAGCAGAAGGGAGACATTCGCTTTCCTGGACATTTTCTATTCAGTGTACATTTGCTCAATGAAAAAAATCAGGTTGCAATACATATATAAATAGAACACACAGAAAGACGTAAGTATTTTTTTAAAAGAATCAGAAACATATGCCCCCAAATGCTAATATGATTACATCTGGGTGGTTAATATTTATTTTCTGTTTCTATTCTCTTTGTGTTTCCCCAAATTTGCTTGTTGAGAGCAGGTGTGCATTGTTTTTGGCCAATACATGTTTGGCTTATTTAAAGATTTATCTTAATGGTAGCCAGGTGTGGTGGCTCACACCTGTAATCCCAGAACTTTGGGATGCCAAGGCGGGCAGATCACCTGAGGTCAGGAGTTCAAGACCAGCCTGGCCAACAGGGTGAAACCCCATCTCTATTAAAAATACAAAAATCAGTCTATCTTAAAATATATATATATGTGTATATATATATATATACACACACATATATATATATATATAAGCTGGGCGTGGTGGCATGTGCCTATAATCCCAGCTACTCGGGAGGCTGAGACATGAGAATTGCTTGAACCTGGGAGGCGGAGGTTGCAGTGAGCTGAGATCGTGCCACTGCACTCCAGCCTGAGCAAGAGTGAGACTCTGTCTTGATTTTAAAAAAAAAAAAAAAAAACAGTAATCCTGATGGCAGTTCAGGAACTTGGGAGTTGAGGGCTGTTCTCCTGAAACCCTATAAGAACCCTCAGGTGGGTTAGGCCACCCGCTCACCAATACCCCATTTATGGGTGGAGGGAAAGGTGGAGGAGACCAATCAAGCCACCAGCAGTAGACTCATTCTCAAATAAAACTTAGTCCCAGTTAGAAGCCAACTTAACCATGGAGAGGAAAGAGTTCATCAGATAGGACTAAACCTGCTCACTTCCTTCCGAGAACCACCCCAAGGCTTCATTTCCCAGGCGCCAGGAGCCACCCAGCTCCAAAGTGCTGTTTTCTGTCTTCCGGCGACTTATCTCTTGTTGTTTCTTCAAGAATAAGCCTTCGTTGTTCCAAGTAAACATCTCAAATGCACACATTCTTAAAATAGTAAGTCATTGATCCACCTGTGCATCCAACAAATTATTATGTAGTGAACGCCCATGAGGGACCAGCTGCTGTGTTCAATGCTGGGGACACCACAGGGGGCCACCCACAGACTTGGTTCCTGCCATCATGGAGCTCTTGGTCCAGTGGAGGAATTAGACATGAACCAAATAAAACACAGTCACGAATGTAAAATCAGAAACTAGAGTAGGTGCTCTTGAAACCAACTTTGCAAAATTATGACTGAGACAGTGAAAGAGATCTAACTTAATCGATTCCATCTTGCTTCTAACCTCCAAGCTGTCCTTGTTCATTTTTGGGTGTAGGCTGATCTAACTTTGGGAGAAACTTAGTTCATAGTTCATAGTTTATAGTTCAAAGCAAAGATGACAACAGCCCTTTCCCAAAGCAGACCACCTTCTTGCCTGGGGACTAGATTGCCTTTGTTAGGACTAAAATTAGCCACAAGATTAGAAATTATGGTTTAGGAGTCAGGCAGCTGGCGGTTACAAGACTCTGACCCTCCCTAAACTATTCCTAAGATCAGTGCTTGAGATATTTTGCAGACCCTGAACTTGATGGATCAGCTGGCACCACCCAGATCGATAAACTGGCTCATCGGATCTTGTGGCCCCAACCCAGGAACTGACTCAGCACAAGAGGACAGCTTCGACTCCCTGTGATTTCTTCACTGACCAATCTGCACTCCCGGCTCACTGGCTTCCGCTCCCCACCCCTACCAAGCTGTTCTTAAAAACTCTGCTCCCAGAATGCTTGTGGAGACTGATTTGAGTGATAATAAAACTCCAGTCTCCCGCAACACCCCTCTGCATGAATTACTCTCTCTGTGTTGCAATCCCCCTGTCTTGAGAAATTGGCTCTGTCTAGGCAGTGGGCAGGGTGAACCCAATGGGTGGTTACACTCTATTGGGAAGGAACACAGGGAGTTGTGGAAGGCTTCCAGAGGAAGTGCCTGAGCTCTGAAGAATGAGCGGGCATTAAGTGGGCAGGCAATGCGGATGAAGGTGGTTCACCGGTAGGAAGAGCATGTGCAAGGGTACTGTGCAATGTGCTACCGCCCAGGGAGAGAGGACTCGACAAGTGGGCTCTGAGGCTGGGGACATAAACAGGGTCCTGGCCATGAAGGGCCTTGTAAACCCCATGGAGGATGTTTGCTCTTTATCCTAACATCAACATGAAGTGATTAGAAGGTAGCAAGCCCTTGATTAACCAACGATTCTAGGTCCTTCTCCAAACTTCCCTTTTAGGGAAAGGAAGCCTAGAAGTCAAAACATAAGGTGGTGGGATTTCGGTTGAAAAGGTATCCAGGGTCTGCCTCAGGGAAGTCTATCTTTGGGTCCATCTCAAACACTACATTAATTGCCTCTATTAATCTTTCATTATGTGCCAGGCATTGTGATGATGTACGCTTTATATCCATTACCACATTTAAGCCTCACCACAAGATTTAGATCCAATCATTATGCCCATTTCACAGATGAGGAAACTGAGGTTCAGAGGGGCTTGTAACATGTCCTAAATGGTGTAGCTAGTAAATGGCAATGCCAAGGCTCAAATCCCTTCAAAGTTTCTCTCTCCAAAGGTCATTCTCCTTTCCCTAAGCCAGATGCTGGTGCATCTGGGGTCCTGGAAACTAGGAGATGATTTTCAGAATTATAAGACTCAGGCCCTGCAAGCTTCTTAATCATCAAAGAAAGTCTGGAAACAGAAGAAGACGCTTGCAGGAAGCTGCCACAGAAGAGAACATTTTACACAGAGGAACAGCATGAAGAACCAAACCTATGTGGCATCCCCTAGGGGCCATGAATATAGCAGGGAGGTAACCACAGAGTTGGGGAGAGACCCAGAGAGAGGCAGGACAGATATAGTAGGTCCTGAAGGTACGTTAAATAAAGCCACAGTGACACGGCAATCAGGAGTGGCAAGGGAGCCACAGACACACGCGATTAGACACAACAATCATGTTTTCAAGGCACAGCCCACTTAGAGAATACAGCAAGATGCTTTATCCAGCCTCCGCCTGCAATCTGAGCTTGAAAAAGGTGCATTGTCGTCAACTTCCCTTTGGGCAAAAGACAGAGGCAAAGGAAGAGATACTTCACCCACTTTTTAATAAATGTGTCTTGGGGAGAGAGTTGGCCCATATAGCACTGTCTCCAAGATCTAAGACTCCATGTGGGTAGTGGCACGGGAGACAACGGGACCAACAGGACATTGGCTGGAATCACAAGTCACACCTTCAGTAAACCAGAGGAGTCATTTTTCTCTCCCTTGTTGACTCTGGACCCTGGAGAAATGCCATGGAAATTCATGGGAAGAGGAGTTGAAGGTAGACAGCACCTGGATGTTATTTCTGCCAGCCCATTTTAGTTCATTTGGCAAACATTTTACATTTGCAAGTTGACATCGTTTAATAATAACTGTCAATGTCAATAATCAATGCCATCATAACAGCACAAATACCCTTGTGGGTTTGGGGTTGGGAGGGGTACAGTGGGGACTGATTTCTTTGTCTCCTGTCGTTTCAGTGGTTATAAATAATGATGATAATAATTTATATTTGTATAGCTTTGTGATTGCAGAGAGCTTTAGGGTTCCTGAGAGCTTTCACCTGTATTACTTCAGCTGATCCCTCTACAATGTGGAGTATCTATTTTGGCCCCCTCTGGGAACCTGAGGTTTGACAAGGTCAGGAAAGGCCACACTATGGCCTGTTCCTACAACAGGAACCACAGATGAAAATCCTTGCAGAGAGTCCAGGCAGATAACGTAAGTAACGAAAGAGGGAGGAATGAGAAGCAGTACGGAATGGTGGGGTCTGTGGTGAATTGGAGTGCATGCCCCATTGAAAGACGGGGGTAGCTGCCTATCTTTTACCCACCAACTGTCTCCATGTGGGAACATGGGCCCAATGCTGTCAGAGCTTCTAATATGTTAAGAGAAGCTAAAAGCCAGATGCTATGTAAATCTCCCAATTTTTAAACGATTGCAACTGGATTTTCAAAACACTATACCAAACAAAGTACATTTGAGGACTGGAAACAGCCCTTGAGCCCTCAGCTTGCAACCTCTAAAGCCACACCTTAGAGGAATTTCTTATGTTGGAACTTCTTGGAGATGACAAAAGGGACCATTACAATCCACCAAGCCACATTCAAAAGACCACTCTTCACAGCTTTATATGTATTGGGATTCACGTGGTTGCTGTTGACAAGACCTCAATGCAAGCTGACTTCAACAAAATGGAGAACTTATTAAAATGAAAGTTAAAGGAAAGATTAAACAACCAAATCACAGAAAAGAGGGAGAAGAGATTTGGCTTCAGGAACAGCTGGAGCCAGGACCCTGGAGGTCACCACACCTCATAAGTCCCTGTCTTTCATCTCTGTTTCCCTCTGCACATCAGAGTCATCTCTTCCACTGCAGAATGACCTCCTCCTCAGTCACAAAGTTTCTGAGTTCCATGTTGTGGTCCTCTTGTCATCAGAGAAGTGACTGATGAACATTTTCTGTTGTACATAGGAAAACCCTGATTGCAGCAGTTTAGTACAGGTGCCTATCGCTAGACCAATCACCTGTGGCCATAAAGACAGGTATCATAGTTCATAATGAGCCCAGCTTCACTGAGGTAGCTCCCTCTTAGTTAACAACTTTGGCCAGGGGTCAATACGGAGGAACACAGCAGCCCCCACCAAGACCATGTGGAACATGGCGCCACTGCAGGAGAAAGGACACACGAACCAGAGACCCACCTCTAGTTCATTTGTTATTTTATAGGCAGTGACTTCAAAAGGCGGGTGGCTGCCCTGCTGTTCCGCACAGATCAGTTCCCAGCTGCCAGGGGTGTTGGGCTCACTGCTGAGTCCTCCCCAGAAATTGCTCTTGACCAAAGGGAGTTGCCTCGCCCAAAGTTATAACCCTAGGCACAGTCCATATCTCATGACTGCTTGATGTCCAATACAAAGGCCTGGCACACAAGCCTCAACTTGGAGGAAGGTTGCAGGGTTTTTCCAGCCTCAAAGCTCTGAATGGGATCAGCTGAGTACTCTACCTCACCTAGTCATTGTTCAGCTTCTCCCTTTACCTAATCTGCACTTGATACGGGTTGGCTGTGTTCCCAACCAGATCTCATCTTGAATTGTAGCTCCCACAATTCCCACCTGTTGTGGGAGGGACCCGGTGGGAGGCCATCAAATCATGGAGGCAGGTCTTTCCCATGCTGTTCTCATGATCATGAATAAGTGTCACGAGACCTGATGGTTTTATAAAGGGGAGTTTCCCTGCACAAGTTCTCTTCTCTTGTCTGCCGCCATGTGAGACATGCCTTTCACCTTCCACCCGTGATTGTGAGGCCTCCCTAGCCACATGGAACTGTGAGTCCATTAAAGCTCATTTTCTTTGTAAATTACCCAGTCTCAGGTATATCTTTATCAGCAGTGTGAAAATGGACTAATACAGCATTCTTTCGTAGGAGCACCACCCCAGCAAACTTCCCGGAGGCAAGTCTCCATCTCAGAGTCTGTTTCCCAGGAACCCAACCTAAGATCATTGATACCAAGTGTGGTCCCAGGATCAGACTTGAAAATATGTTTTGAAGCTGGTTCACCCACTGGCTGGCAGTTAAAGCCCATCATTGGTTGAAGGGGAATGCTAATCTCTCTTGACCTGCTGTACTGGTGCAATTGTTAACCTATTCACTAGAGATGATTGGGGGTGGGGCACTGGTGGAAGGGTGGGTGTAATCCCTCAGGAGTTTGAGAAGT
The DNA here is from genome assembly GCF_003255815.1 of Theropithecus gelada. NCBI lineage: Eukaryota > Metazoa > Chordata > Mammalia > Primates > Cercopithecidae > Theropithecus > Theropithecus gelada. The sequence goes on from NC_037688.1 coordinate 66,739,537, forward strand.
TCAAGACAAATAGTATCAGGGCTAGGACTAGGGGGAAGCAAGTGAATTGCTTCAAACCAGCTCCAAAACGTATTTTTGAGTCTGTTCCTGGGACCATGCTTGGTGTCAGTGCTCTTAGGTTGGGCTCCTGGGAAACAGACTCTGAGATGTAACAGTGCAATTATTCTAAGGGCAAGGGTGGATTAGAAGCCAAGGACCCTGACTCACAGGGAGACTTGCCTGTGGGAAGTTTGCTGGGGTGATGCTCCTGTCAAAGAGTGCTGTATGTATTAGTCCATCTTCACACTGCTTAACATGTAAGGAGGCAGTCATTGTCAAGGTCACGCAAGTCCAGACTCTGCACTTACATGCACCTGTGAGCACCTCCTTAAATTTTTCACCCTAGGTGCATGACGGTCCTCACCCTAGTCCAGGCCCTAAAGAGTGGTATAAGAATAATGAAATCTAATGGCTGTTTCTGGGGGTTTTCAATGCAATAGAGGACAATAAATGCCCGAGAATGATTAATCACCAACCAACTACGTGAGAAAACCAGAGGGCCTCCTCAGCAGCAAAGAGAGACTCTGTTGCCTGCAATGGGAAGGTTAAAAAAGCTGCAGGCCAAGCCCAGGTCTTAATAAGAAAGGTAGTGGAACTCTGGAGAAGGCTGAATTCTCAACTCCAGCAAATCTACAATGCCAAGGTCACACCCCTAAGTCGGGAAGGAGACTGACACTTGGAAAGGGGGTATCTGGATCGACTCACTCAAGACTCTTGGAACCCAGTTCCCCCTGGGCCCCTGATTCTGCATTCCTCCCTATGAAGGTAACCCATTTCTCCCTATTAAGGGCAGATGCCCCCTGCCTTGGCTAAGATGATGCTCAGGACTCCATCTTGTAAGACCAAAGATACTTCCCTTAAGATTTATCCTCCTCTCACCTCCTGGCCACCAGACCCCCAAACTACAGTCAAAACATAACCTAGCTGGGAAACGTTTTTGGTATGCCAAGAGAAGAAAGGGACTCTCAAAAAACTGCAGGCTGTGCACGGTGGCTCACGCCTATAATCCCAGCACTATGGAAGGCCGAGACAGTGGATAACCTGAGGTCAGGAATTACAGAACAGTCTGACCAACATGGAGAAACCCGATCTCTACTAAACATACAAAAATTAGTTGTGCGTGGAGGTGTGTGCTTGTAATCCCAGCTACTTGGGAGGCTGAAGTGGGAGAATCACTTGAATCTGGGAGATGGAGGTTGCAGTGAGCTAAGATCATGCCACTGTACTCCAGCCTGGGTGACAGAGCAAGACCCTGTCTCAAAAAATAAATATAAAAATTGCTGCAGCACCCAGCCAACATGTACTTTGCAGAAGTCAGAAGCATATATATCAGACCGCTTCCTGAGGGTGTTGGATCTTGGAAGGTGGAACATAATATTGTCAAAAGGAGAAGTTATCAGAATGAGGCATTCTCCCATGATACAAGACTTCATAAACTAGCAAGGATATAGGACAAACGTGCTGCTTAGAGTGGTCCAAAGCCATGGGAAAAGGGATGGGTCATAGTGAGTGCAGTGGAAACTGTGGAACAGCAATGGCAGACAGTGGTGGAAGGAAGCCAAAGGTCCAGCAAAGCGGACATATTAGAGTGGATATACTGCATACTCCCAGAAAACCCACTAATAGATTATGTTGCATGGGAAAACTGAGAGGACACTTTGATATGGTTTAGATGTTTGTCCCCTCCAAATCTCATGTTGAAATTTGATCCCCAGTGTTGGTGGTGGGGTCTGACAGGAGGTATTGGATTATGGGGGTGGATCCCTCATGAATGGCTTAGCACCACCCACCTGGTGATGAGTTCTCAGTTCATGGACATCTGGTTGTTCTAAAGAGTCTTGGACCTCCCCTGCCTCTCTCTTGCTCCTGTTCTCACCACGTGACATGCTGGTTCTCCTTCACCTTCTGCCATGATTGTAAGTTTTCTGGGACCTCACCAGAAGCAGATGCCAGTACCACACTTCTTGGACAGCCTGCAGAATAGTGGCCCCAAATAAAGCTTTTTTCCTTGCAAATTACCCAGCCTCAGGTATGTCTTTATAGCAATGCAATAATGGCCTAATATACACCGTGTACATTTAGCAAAGTAAGAAGGCATGTGCCGATGGGGATCTCTGCATAACTGACATGCTCACTGGCGGCTGTCTTCCGCAAGATGAGCGGAGGTGGGAGCTCCTGTTGTAGAAGTGGGCTCCCTGACAGCATTGAGGGTAATGGAATCCCAAATGAACAGAGGCTGGGTGGTGGCACTTAGTCATCAGAAGTAACAGTGCAATTATTCTAAGGGCAAGGTTGGATTAGAAGCGAAGGATCCTGATTCACAGGGAGCTATGGAGATGGCTGATAGAACACGGTGTCTTGCTTGCAAAATAGAAGGACAGTCAAGGGTATTGATCAAACATTTCAATCAAAATAAATGATGAATGGCAGCCACCCAATAAGAAATATCAATATGGCCAGATGTGGTGGCTCCTGCCTATCTACAATCCCAGAGCTTTGGGAGGTCAGGAGTTTGAGACTGCAGTGAGGTATAACTGTGCCACTGCACTCCAGCCTGGGCCACAGAGCAAGACCCTGCCAATCAATGAATCAATCATCAATGTTTTGCCCAGTCTGTAGATCACAGTCAGTTTCCGCAATAGAAACCAATGACCCGCCTTCATTCACATCTTTTTTAAATGCAAATACTTATAGATATTTGCAAATACTCAAGAAATATCACAGCTTAAGTGGTGATAGATGGATTAAATTGTTTATAGGCAGTGTGAGCACCCCTAGAGGAGTGAGGGAGACCTACAAGGGAGGCAAAGAGGGGTGGAGGGGCAAAGAAACATGACCGTTGCTCTTTAATAATGCCCACCAGCCCTGACTCTAGAGGATGAAGAATAGTGAGCAGGTGTTTGGAGCTCAGTAACTAGCAGACGCGGTAATGTCCATAGGAGCACTTAACAATCCAAACACCTCACTCCTTCTGTTCTGTAATCTACACTTTGGCAACCCCAAAGACAAGGGTTCAAACCCAGAAGGCACAAGCAAACGTTGAGATAGAAACAGCCCCTGACAACACTCTCAGGTGCCAAGACACAATCCCTGTCTGCCACACCCCCAACACGTCCTTTGCCCTCGGAGTTTAACCGGAATTTGGTGAAGAGTGGCAGAGGCCAGAGGGACCCCAGGGGTGGACATGCAATTAGCTTGATGGGCGACCCCAGGAGCAAGAACAGGGATGGGGAAGGAGATGCTTCCCACTGAAGACCCATGCACTCTGCAGCTTACAATGCTCCTAAGACCCCGATGCTGGTTTATAAACTCTTGTTTCTTAAGTTAAATTTTATTTATTATTATTATTTTTATTAGAGATAGAGTATTGCTCTGTCGCCCAGGCTGGAAGGCAGTGGCACAATCCTAGCTCACTGCAGCCTCGAACCCCTAGGCTCCAAGGATGCTCCTGCCTCAGCCTACCGATTAGCTCAAACTACAGGTGTGTGTCACCATGCCTGGCTAGTGTTAAAAATGTTTGTCGAAATGGGGCCATCTCGCTATGTTGCCCAGGCTGGTCTCCAACTCCTGGGCTCAAGCAATCCTCCCCGCTCAACATCCCAATTCGCTAGAACTACAGGTGTGCACCACCACACTTGGCTACAAACTCTCCTTGTCACCCCCGTTGATAGGTCTCTTTCCTTCACAGGCTGAGACAACTCCGATTCATCTCTGAATCCCCAGGACAGGACCTGCCCAGGGAATGGGGCTCAGACATTTACGCTGGGACATACCCAGCTTTGGGGGCTCAGCCTCCTTGTCTGCAAAAAGAGTTCCCCCCACAACAGGAAATTCCCTAAGCCTAAGGACAGGGGGTGATGGAAAGATGGATGGATGGGCAGATAGATGGATGGAAAAACAATGGACAGTTGGAAACAGACAAACTTGGTGGATGAGCAGAAACAAGCCTCATTCTCACCGGACAATGGGACAGCCTGGGGGAGGGGCGGGACCCACCAAGACTCCTAGGTGACCCCCAGCAATCGGACAAGAGAGTTTATAAACCAGCCTCGGAGTTTTAGGAGCATCGTAAGCTGCAGAGTGCATGGGTCTTCAGCGGGAAGCATCTCCTTCCCCATCCCTGTTCTCTCTCCTGGGGTCGCCCATCAAGCTAATCACATGTCCACCCCTGGGGTCCCTCTGGCCTCTGCCACTCTTCACCAAAGTACGGTTACACTCCGAGGGCAAAGGACGTGTTGGGGGTGTGGTAGACAGGGATTGTGTCTCAGTAGAGAGGGCACAGCACTCACAAAATAGCTTCAGTCGTTCCAGGGTCCACAGATGTGCCCAAAGAGGCACCCCACATCACAACATAGCCTAAGCCTGGAGTAGGGTTAGCACTGCTCAGTCCTGCCCAGAGGACTAGCTGAGGGGGCCTAAGCTCTAGCTGTGAGCCCACCTGCCCATTCCATCCACCACCCACCTGAAACTGTTCTGTCGACCCCCAGCAATTGGTCCTGGTGCCAGGCACAGAACAGATGCTCAAAAGATATGGTTGATTCTGTCTGGGTGCAGTGACTCACGCCTGTAAACCCAGCACTTCACGAGGCTGGGGTGGGAGGACTATTTGAGGCCTGGAGTTCAAGACCAGCCTGGGCAACATAGCGAGATCCCCATCTCTGTAAAAATTAAAATTAGCTGAGCATTATGGTGTGTGCCTGTAGTTCCAGCTACTCGGGAGACTGAGGTGGAAGGAGAGTTTGAGGCCAGGAGTTTGAGGCTGCAGCGAGCTATGATCATGACACTGCACTCCAGCCTGGGAGACAGAGCAAGACCCATTTAAAAAAAAAAAAAAAAAAGATATGGTTAATCTGCCTTTATTGGTTACAAATCAATACATTTGTATTATTGTAATAAATCTGTCTTTATTGATTACAAGGCACTTTCTCATCCCCCATCACCTAAGACACCTGCATAAAGACCGCCTGAGGTATAAAGACCATTTCCTTGCCACAGGTCACACAGAGGAAAAGAGACAGAGCCAGGATTTAAACCCCTGCCCATGGCTTTCATTCCTTTGCTGCATCCTTGCAGACCTGAGGCCCACCTGGATGAAGAACGGGGGGTGGACATTGGCAGTGCTCACCAGGGGAGGCATGTCTTGTGCAGGGAAGCATTTGAGCAACTGTCCATGCCCAGCAGGTCTCTGTTTGTTTCCCTGTATCTTCATCCAAACCAGCTTCTCACACCCCCACGGCCACCACCACTCCTGGCCTCTACCTGGGCCTTTTAATGCCCCTTCCTCATTCCTCAAGACCCCACTGGGGTCCCTTCCCTGATGGCCTGCTGGCCTCCTGCCCTCCTTCCTGACCTCAGCCTCCTCTGATTTTCAACAGCCTGGGGTTGCAGGCTGAGCTCAACATCTGGCAGGGACCTGGAAGAAGTGACCTCTGCAGGGCCCACACTCTCTGGGTGTCATATTTTGGGGCTATTATCACAACATACCTTAGACTGGGTGATTTCTAAATGACAGAAATGTGTTCGTCACAGTTCTGGAGGCTGGGATGTCCCAGATCAAGATGCCTGCAGATTCAGTGCCTGGTGAGGAGGGCTCGCTCTGCATCATAGTACCTTGTTACCGTGTCCTCACACAGCAGAAGAGGCAAAGGCGCTTGCTCAAGCCCCTTTTATAAAAGGGGGCGCTAATCCCATTCACGAAGGTTGATTCCTCATGAATTAGTCACTTCCTAAAGGCCCCCTCTTACTACTATTACATTAGGTATTAGGTTCCAACAGAGGAATTTAAGGGGAACACTGACCTTCAGACCATAGCACCAGATGTCTATTTGGGGGAGCCCCCTCAGATTTGTCTTTTTTTTTTTTTTTTTTTTTTTGAGGCAGGGTCTGGCTCTGTCACTCAGGCTGGAGTGCAATGGCAGAATCACAGCTCACTGCAGCTTTCAACTCCTGGGCTCAAGGGATCCTCCCATCTCAGCCTCCTCTGTAGCTAGGACCACAGGTGTGCACTACCACATCTGACTAATTTTATTTTAGTTTCTTTCTAGAGACAGGGTCTCACCATGTTGCCCAGGTTGATCTCGAACTCCTGACCCCAGGCAATCCTGCCACCACCTCAGCCTCCCAAAGTGCTGGGATCATGGGTGTGAGCCATCGCGCCCAGCCAACCCCCTCGTATTTGATCCAGGCGTTAAGCTTCCTGGCAAGACCAGCAGCTCCCTGCACCTGAGGCAGGCCTGACTTTCAGAAGCCGCTTTTCATTCTCAGATGATGCCAAGTCTGGTACTGTGCACACGGCACATCTGAACTTTGTTCAACACATCCCTGCACCAACCTGGCAGGACAGCCTCAGGCCAGGGGGGAACCGGGGAGATGACGCGGGATGAGAAGAGAGGTCAGACAGAGGCTGTCTAGACACAGTCTCCTGGCAAAGTTACCAAGAGCCCTGCGAGCAGCTGTCCACGCCTCCCTGGCACTCTCTGTATCTGCCCCGTCCCTGCCAGCTCCCCACCCGCCCAGTGCTTCACCAGCTCGTCCCTCAGACACTGTCTAGTGGGAACCATTCCCCTCAACTCCCTCCAGAACGACCAGATGGTGCCTGCCAGCAGCCCCGGCATCCAGAATCCCACCCACCTGACCCAAGGGCTCTGTCTGATCTCAGCCTAACCCATGAGTCAGGCCCTTTGGAGAGCCAGAGGAAAACGGGGCTTCCCTGCCAGCTGGCTATGTGACAGTTCAGATGTCCCAGAGCACAGGAAAGAGGCAGAGATGGGGTCATGAGGAGCCCTTGCTTCTCCTTCAACATCTCCCATAAACAGCTGGAGAGGGGCCCTCAAAGGGTACACGGGAATAGATGAAGGAGGGGCATGGAGGAGAGAGGAGGGCTGAGAAGACCAGGGTGAAATGGACGACGAGAAGGAAGCAGATGGCAGGGACCCCTCCCCATCTCCCACATGGGCCCCCTTAGGTGCTACCGGCCTTGTGCAAATTCGCACACTTACATTCACACATTTCTGTCTGCTTCTCTCCAATCTCCCAGATGCCTAGCACACATCCCGGCGTCTAGAATCAGGCGGTCAGTCTAGCAGAGTCTGTAGCATTTGACTCCTGGGTTCAAATCCTGGCTTTAGCACTTCCTAGCTATGCGGCCCTGTTTAGGCAGCTTATATGCCTCGCTGAGCTTCCCAGGGTTTGGGGAGGAACAAATGGCATAGCAGATGGGAAACATCCAGCACTGTCCTGCTATATTGTAGACTGTGAAAGATCACTGTTTTTGTACTATTAGCCTTGCTTTGTAGTAATTATCATTAATTTTTTTTTTTTTTTTTTTTTTTGAGATAAGGTCTCACTCTGTCTCCCTGTCTCCCAGTCTCCCAGCCTGGTGTGGTCATGGCTCACTGCCACCTTTATCTCCTGGGCTTAAGTGATCCTCCCACCTCAGCCTCCCAAGTAGCTGGGACTACAGGCACACACCACCACACTTGGCTAATCTCTTTTTTTTTTTTTTTTTTTGTAGAGACCAGGTTTCATTATGTTGCCCAGGCTGGTCTCAAACTCCTGGGATCAAGCGATCCTCTCACCTTGGGCTCCCAAAGTGCTAGGATTACAGGTGTGTGAGCCACTGTGCACAGCCTACTTTGTAATAATAATAAATAATACAGCCGCTATTTTTTGGTAGTTTCAAACCATGATCCCAGAATTCTTTGATACATCGAAAGGTATAACCTATGTCACCTACCCTTGAATCTGGACTGTGCAATTGCTTGACCAATAGAATACAGTAGAAGAAACACTGTGACATCCAAGGCTACATCATAAAATGTGATAGAGCTTCCACTGGGTTCTCCTTGTCTTAGAGCCCAGCCACCATACTGTGAGGAAGCCCAAGTAGCCTGAAGAGAGGACAGGCCCACACATAGGAACCAAGGCCCCTGGTCTACAGCCTAGCTGAGTTCCCAGTCAACCAGAAAGCACCAACTTAGCAACTGCAAGAGGAACCATCTCAGAAATGAATTCTGCAGCCCCCTGGTGAGCTCCAGCTGATGTCACGTGGAGCAGGAACAAACCGTCCCCTCAACATCCTGCCCAAATTGTGGATGTGTGAGCAAAATAAATGACTGTCATATTTTAAGCTACTATATATAGGGTGGTTTGTTGCACAGCCGTAGATAACTGGATGACAAACACGTATCTGATGCTTTATCCGTCATTGCTATGCTAAGCTGCAGATATTATTGTAATCTACACGTTTAGAACTTTTCCAGCTTTTAGAGCTCACGCTTCCCTTCAGTACACCTGCAAGCTCCCTGAATTCATTTTCATGAAATCCCCCACTTTTTCCTTCAGCTGGTTCATATTAGGTTTCTCTCATAGCCCCTAAACACACTGCCCAAACACCAATAACCTGGATCCCATCTTGCGGCTCTGCGGGAAGCTGTTTTTGCACCAGGTTCTTTCACATTTCTGGGAACCCAGGAGATGTCTACTTCAGGTACAATCTTCCCTGCTTGTCCCCTGTCCCCTCGGGAGGGTCTGGCTCAGAATAGATTTCACTGTGGAGCCCAAGCCAACCTGTTAGCCACTCCTACAGCAGCGCAGTTGAAACACAGTCTTGCAGTAACAAGACTTACTTTTGAAGAATGGAATTACAATGTGGAAAAAATACAACCTCACAAGGTACACACTCAGTTCATAGCAGCAGCCAAGACTTTGAAGGAAGAGTTCAAGTCGCCACAAGAACATAGCAGAGGGAATAGTGTGGATTTTAGAACCAGATGGTACTGGAGACTTGGAGACTGCAGGGCTATGAGGGGGTCACAGACAGTCCTAGGTTCAAATCCGCACTCCACCACTCATTGCCCACATGACCTTGAGCAAGTTATTTAACCTCTCTGAGCCTCCGTTTCCTCAACTGCAAATTGGCGATAATAAACACAGTGTTTGTGAGGATAGATAGGATGCATATTCTGCTTGTGGTTTTGCCAAACCAAGGACACATTCAGAGTAAATTCAAGATTCTTTTCTTAAAGAGTCACGAGGGCGGTGACCCATGCCTGTAATCCCAGCACTTTGGGAGGGCAAAGCCGGTGGATCACTTGAGGTCAGGAGTTCAAGACCAGCCTGGACAATGTGTTGAAATTTTGTCTCTACTAAAAATACAATAAATTAGCAGGGTGTAGGCATGCCTGTAATCCCAGCTACTCAGGAGGCTGAGGCAGGAGGATCCCTTGAACCTGGGAGGTAGAGGTTGCAGTCGCTGCAGTCCAGCCAGCCTGGGTGACAGAGAAAGACTCCATCTCAAAATATAAATAAAATATTAAAAAAGGAACGAGACTCTTCTTACTGCCAAAACTGACCTCTGGAGGGCGGAAAACAAACAAACCAACCAACCCGTTGTTCTTGCCTAGCTGTTAAAGAATATTGCATTTTCTCATAACTTGACACGATACAGAAACATCCAATGAAGAATCTGGTGGGTATTGAAATGTCAATTGCAAAATAATTATTCATCGCTGCAGGTCCAGCCTGTTCTCAGGGAAGGACTGTTTGGATGTCCTGGGCCTCCAAGCCAAGCTCCCAGAGCCCAGACCATCTCTTTGGCTAATGCTGGCTCTATCTCCTGAAGAAAATAGTCTGATGCAAGAAAGAACTTTCATTATCTTTTGCCCTGGGGCACCAGTAACTGTGTACAAAGAGCAGAGCAAGGGAAGAAGAGCAGTGAGAAATTAATCATTGAGTTTCCTCCTTGGTGATTCATCCATGTAGAAATGGGTAGATTCAGAGAAGTGTTTCTTCATCCGGTCCCTCTGTTCCCACGATCTCAAAAACGAAAGGGCAGCCACCTGACCACCACCCATCAGTCAGCCTCTTTTCACAAGTGGGAGGCATGGGCTGTGTTGGACCAAGTGCGAATGGAAGTCATGTCTCTAACAGGCCTTCTGCAGCCAGGGGAAGCTGGTGGCTTGGATGAACCCACTGGCAGGTAGAGTGTTACACTGCAGCCCCCATAACCCTGCAGTTCTCCAAGTCTATGATTATTTGACTCTGGAATCTGGTGTAGCACATCTGTTCAATTGCTCAGTCATTACTTACTGAGCACTGACAATGTGCCAGGACAGGCAGGGTACAGAGGATTCAGAAGTGAACAAGGTAGTATGATCTCTGCCCTCAAAGAGCTTGTTTTAGTATATAGGGTTTCTCAACTTTGGCACCATTGTGGGCTGAATAATTCTTTGTTGTGGGACTGTCTTTTGTATTATAATTTTTTTTTTTTTTTGAGATGGAATCTTGCTCTGTCGCCCAGGCTGGAGTGCAATGTCGCTATCTCAGCTCACTGCAACCTCCGTCTCCCAGGTTCGAGTGATTCTCCTGCCTCAGCCTCCCAAGTAGCTGGGACTACAGGCACCAACCACCACGCCTGGCTAATTTTTGTATTTTTAGTAGAAACTGGGTTTCGCCGTGTTGGCCAGGCTGGTCTCGAACTCCCGACCTCAGGTGATTCACCTACCTCGGCCTCCCAAAATGCTGGGATTACAGGCGTGAGCCACCACGCCCAGCCCACTATAACATTTTCAGCAGCATCCATGGCCACTAGATTCCAATATCACACCCTTTCTCCCAATTGTGACAACCAAAAATGTCTCCAAGCATTTTCAAACTTCACCTGAGAGTCAAAATCCACCCCACCCAACTCCTACCATTCACGGTTAAGAACCTCTATTCCAGTGAAAGAAGCAGGTAGCTTAGTGGAAGGAGCGTGAGCTTTGGAGCCAGGTGCACCTGGGTTCCCCCTTCCACTTTATTAGCCGCGTGATCTTTGGGGAATCACTTCCCTCTCTTACCCATACATAGATTATTTGAAAATTATGGGTAGCAATCATTTTTACAAGGTTGTTGGGAGAACTAAAGACCAGATGTGTAAAGAACTGTAGCAGGCTGGGCGTGGTGGCTCACACACGTAATCCCAACATTTTGGGAGGCCAAGGCAGGTAGATCACCTGAGGTCAGGAGTTCGAGACCAGCCTGGCCAATATGGTGAAATCCCGTCTCTACTAAAAATGCAAAAATCAGCAAGGTGTGGTGCCACATGCCTGTAATCCCAGCTACTCAGGAGGCTGAGGCAGGAGAATCGCTTGAACCAGGGAGACAGAGGTTGCAGTGAGCCGAGATCACACCACTGCACTCCAGCATGGGTGACAGAGTGAGACTCCATCTCAAAACAAACAAACAAAAAAGAACAGGGGCAGACACTGTCAACACCGAAACTCCTCTTCTTGTCTTAATTCTTCTTGCTAACAGAACCCCAGTTCTGTTAAGGGTTCCTATCTCAGAAGTTGGGCTCAGTCACTAGAGGGGGTGGGCATGCAAACCAGGTCTAGCTAATGAGATATTTGAGGTAGGGGGCCCTCTGGGAGTAGGAGGTTAATAAAAAGTTTGGTTATTTTATTTATTATGCTTTCATTTTTTTAGAGACAGGACCTTGCTCTGTTGCCCAGGCTAGAGTACAGTGTCATAATCATAGCTCACTGCAACCTCGAACTCCTGGGCTAAAGAAGGCTGGGGACTAGAAGATGGAGGTAAGCACTCCATACTTGGCAGCTATCTATTATGCTGTTAGCATTGTCCTTATCAGTAATTTTTTTTTTTTTTGAAACAGGGTCTCGCTCTGTCACCCAGGCTGGAGTGCAGTGTTGCAATCTTGGCTCACTACAACCTCCACCTCCCAGGTTCAAGTGATTCTCCTGCCTCAGCCTGCCGAGTAGCTGGTAGTACAGGCACAGGCATGCACCACCACGCCCAGTTAATTTTTGTATATTTAGTAGAGATGGGGTTTTGCCATGTTGGCCAGGCTGGTCTCGAACTCCTGACCTCAGGTGATCTCCCCGCCTCGGCCTCCCAAAGTGCTGGGATTAGAGGCCTGAGCCACCACACGTGGCTCTTTATCAGTATTATTATTATTAACTTTTACTAAGGAAAGAGGGAGGCCCTTGGCCAGGCCGTAGGATTGCTGGCCCTCCAGGAAGCACGTAGCCCAGGGAATTGGCATAAAATTACAGAATTGGGAAGCTAAGAGGTAGCTCTAGACATCAGACCTCTAACCTTTTTGATACTGAGTTCCTCCATCTGCAAATGGCATTTGGACTTTTTGTTCTTAAAGAGCCACAAATCACGTGCAGGAAGCTCGAAACCAGTCCTGTTACCTTCCTATGCTCTGATGCCACCTGGGAATTTGAGCTAGCGTTCTGGTAAGAGAACAGCTTCTATCCAGGCTTTTCAGGACAATGAAGACTGTCTTTCAGTGGGAAGATGAACAGTCTGCCTAAGTCATAAGAATGATACAACGGACTTTGGGGACTTACCGGGAAGAGTGGGAGGGGGTCGAGGGATAAAAGACTACAAATAAGGTGCAGTGTATAGTGCTTGGGTGATGGGTGCACCAAAATCTCACAAATCACCACTGAAGAACTTACTTATGGAACCAGATACCACTTGTACCCCAATAACTTATGGGAAAAAAAAATCTACCCAAGAAATAAAACTAAATTGAGACTTTAAAAGCAAGACATTAAGGAAGTTGACTCTTAGCTGACCTGGACATGGGCCTATTGTGGTAAGCACTGCAGGTGGACAAACACAGCAATTTGACTCTTCTTCCTTATAAATCAAATTGCCTTTTTTTTTTTTTAATTATTTTTGAGACAGAGTCTTGCTCTGTTGCCCAGGCTGGAGTGCAGTGGCGTGATCTCAGCTCACTGCAACCTCTGCCTCCCGGGTTCAAGCCATTCTCCTGCCTCAGCCTCCCAAGCAGATGGGACTACAGGCATGAGCCACCACGCCCGGCTAATTTTTGTATTTTTAGTAGAGATGGGGTTTCTCCATGTTGGCCAGGCCTGTCTGGAACTCCTGATCTCAGGTGATCCATCCACCTTGGCCTCCCAAAGTGCTGGGATTATAGACATGAGCCACCGTGCCTGGCTCAAATTTCATTTTTTTTTTAGACAGAGACAGTGCCTCACTCTGTCACCCAGGCTGCAATGCAGTGGCATGATCATAGCTCACTGCAGCCTCGAACTCCTGGGCTCAAGAGATCCTCCTGCCTCAGCCTCCTGAGTCGCTGGGACTACAGGTACATGCCACCACATCCGGATAATATTTTTATTTTTTGTAAAGATGGGGTCTCATTATGTTGTCCAGGCTGGCCTCAAATTCCTGGGCTCAAGTCATCCTCCTACCTCGACCTCCCAAAGCGCTGGGATTACAGGTGTGAGCCACCACACCCAGCCCAAATTCCAATTTTCTAAAGAAATTGGGGCTCTCTGCGTTTTAAGACTATTAGGCTCTCCCCAGTTTCAGGGGATGAATCTTGAGCAGTCTGCTGGAGGGCTGGCAAACCATTGCCTAAACCTGGCCACCACCTGCTTTTGGATGGCTCAGGAGCTGAAAATGGCTTTCACATTTTTAAGCAGTTAGAAAAGATCAAAAGTATAATAATATGTCCTAACACATAAAAATTAGATGAAATTCAAATCTCAGTCTCCATAAATAAACCCATTCACTTATTTATTATCATCTATAGCTGCTTTCACAGTGCAACAGCAGAACTGAGTGGTTGCTACAGAAACTGTATGACCACAAGCCTGAAATATTTATTCTCTGGCTCTTCAGAGGAAAAGATCTTAGGAAGCCAGAGGTTCTCAAACTCAGTGTCCATCAGAAACCCCTGGAGGGCACGTTTAAACACAGACTATGGGCCGGGCGCAGTGGCTCACGCCTGTAATTCTAGCACTTTGGGAGGCAAGGTGGGAGCATTGCTTAAGCCAAGAGTTTGAGACCAGACTGGACAACATAGCAAGACCCTGTCTCTACAAAAAATAAGAAATAGTTAGCTGGGTGGGGTGGGGGGGTGCATACCTGTAGTCCTGGCTACATGGGAGGCTGAGGCAGGAGGATCGCTCGAGCCCAGGAGTTGGAGGCTGCAGTGAGCTATTATTGTGTTACTGTACTCCTGCCTGGGCAACAGAGACCCCGATTATAGTAAATAAATGAAAACATCGACCCCACCCCAGAGTTTCCGATTTAGTAGGTCTGAGCTGGGGTCTGAGAATTTGCATTTCTTAAAAGTGCCCAGACAATGCAGATGCTGCTGGCCTGGAGATCTCACTGTAAGAGCCACTGGTCTAAGGCAACCATGGTAATTCCATTCCCCTTGCCAGCAATTGGCTTAGTAAAGGGCACGTGATGCATTTCTGACCAATGAGATCAAGGAGAATTCAGCTAGCAGCTTCTGAGAAAATTATCATAAAAAGGGACAAATGGGCTGGGCATGGTGGTTCACATCTGTAATCCCAGTGCTTTGGGAGGCTGGGACAAAAGGATCACTTGAGGCCCAGAGTTCAAGCCCAGCCTGGGCAACACAAGGAGACATCATCTCTAGAAAAAAACTCTAAAGTTAGCTAGGTGTGGTAGCATGCACCTATAGTCCCAGCTACTCAGGAAACTGAAGGAGGATCACTTGAGCCTAGAAGTTCAAGGCTGCAGTGAGCTATGACTGCACCGCTACAGTCCAGTCTGGGTGACAGAGCAAGACCCTGTCTCGAAAACAAGTGGGGAAGAAGCGGAAGGGAGAGACTCTCTTCTCTCTTGTCCATACTATCTTGAGACCATGATGGGGTGTAGCTGAGGACAAGAGCCAGCTGCTAAGAATGGAAGAATGGAAAGATAGAAGGAAACCAGGCCCACCATTCCACAATGGAGCCACTGAATCAATGAACCACACAGTCTCCTTCAGAGAAACAGTAACTTCCATTAGCATCTGTGCCACTTCCAGTTGGGTTCTCAGTGATCTGGAGCCAAACACAACCTACCTGGCATCCCTACAACTTCACCCCTCATCACCATTTGGACACTACCAAACTGAGGCCATGATGATTAAGGTCAGGCATGAGCTCTACCCTCCCACCACCCTACAAGGAATAAAGCAGATATGGGGAAGGTAAAAGGGCATGATTTGGGGATCCATAAAGCCCCAGATTGGAGCCTTAGCTCTACAACTCAGTAACTGTGGGCCAGTGCTCTATCCACCCCATACTCTGGGATGGGGACTCGTACCTGCGTCGTTGACTCTGCATCTGAGCAGTTATTTTCTTCTCTGGAGCATTATTAACCACTAGAGCTAGCATTTGTCCCCAGGTCCCAGGCACTGTGCAAGTCTTCACCTACATCATCCCATGACCTCATAAAATAGTTTGGATGTTTGTCCCCCTCCAAACCTCATATTGAAATGTGATCCCGAATGTTGGAGGTGGGGGTATTTGGCGAGAAGTATTTGGGTCGTGGGAGCAGATCCCCCAGGAATAGCTTGGTGCCCTCCCTGGAGAATGAGTGAGTTCTCACACTTTTAGTTCACGGCGAGGTCTGATTGTCAACAAAGTGTTTGGCACCCCTCCTGTCTCTCTATCTCTCACCCCACTTCTCACCACGTGACACACCTGCTCCCCTTTCACCCTCTACGATGAATAAAAGCTTCCTGAGGTATCACCAGAAGCAGATGCTGGTATCATGCTTCTTGTACAGCCTGCAGAACCGTGAGCTAAACAAACCTCTTTTCTTGTAAATTACCCACCCTCAAGTATTCCTTTATAGCAACACAAAACCGGCTAAGACACCTCAATGGACTAATACATAACAGCCCCATAAGGCGAGCACCCCCATCTCCCCCACCTTACAGATCAGGAAACAGGGGCTCTGAAGAACTGTGGCTCACTCAAGGTCATACTGCTTGTTAAGTGCAGAGATAGGATTCCGACTCAGAGGCGTCTGGCTCAAGAACCCACGTGTCTGTGTTTCAGGTTGCAATGCTGAGGTTAAACAAGAGGATGTGTGCTAGGAGCCTCGGCACACCACAGGGGCTGGGAAACATTATTGCATCGAGTTTGAGTCCAACACATGGTCTTATTCCTCTCTCATCACCCACCACTCAGCCTAGAAAAAGGGTTGGAAGGTTGACTCCACTTTCAGAAGCTTGCCAGCTCCAGCCAGTCAACCAGAGTGAAGCTGATGTGAGCAACGAGGGAAATACAGAAAGATAAATCCAGATGTGGACAATGAGACTGTGTCCCCTGAGAACTGCGGTGGCGGTAGGACTCAAGGGTCCAGGCCTGCTCAGCATGGCTGTGGCTCAGGTTCCTGGGCCACAGCGCTGCCTTACCTGCCAGTTTCCATGCCTGGCTGACTCCCCGCACCGCCCCTCCGGCTTCCTGGTGTCTCACCAGCCCGCTGATGCCACCCCAGAGAACTCGGCTGTTTGCCTTGCTCCTCTAGAGGGCAGGTGGATGCAGTGAAACGGGCAGCAATTCCAGAGCCATCACAACTCCTGGCTGAAACCAAACATGACAGATTTACCATTGGGCAGGCTGTTCCATTTATTATTTAACGCTCGCAATAAATATTTGCATGACCCAGTGCTGGAGGGAACGCTCTGTGATAACTCACTGCATTTTCCTGCCAAACACCAGCACAATCGGATTCCAAAGCTGCGGCAGAGAATATTTTATGCTATTCTAAAAATCCAGGTGATGGCCCTCTGTTAGAAAACCTTTTCTCATCCATTTCCATAGAGGAAAAAAGGAGCAGGGAGACCTTAGCTCCGAGAAGCAACTAGAGGAGGAAGAAGAGGAGGAGGAAGATGCTGACAGGTCACATTTACTTAGCACCTACTAAGTGCCAGGCCCTAGGCTAAGGACTTCACATTCATTCATTCAACACCTGTCTCTAGAAGGTAGGGTTGCCAGATGTAACAAGTAAAAATACATGACACCCAATTCCATTTTAAATCCAGTGAAATAAGGAATGATTTTTTAAATACAAGTTATATACCTAATGCAATACTGAAAAATTATTCAACATTTATCTAAGGTTCAAATTTGGGTGCAGTGGCACACGCCTGTATTCTCAGCTACTTGGGAGGCTGAGGCAGGGGAATCATTTGAACCCAGGAGGCAGAAGTTGCAGTGAGCCGAGATCATGCCACTGCACTCCAGCCTGGGCAACAGAGTGAGACTCTGTCTCAAAGAAAAAAAAAAACAAACAGAATAAACTGGGCTACAAAGTTTTGCCAGGTGCAGTGGCTCACACCTGTCATCCCAGCGCTTTGGGAGGCCAAGGCGTGCAGATTACCTGAGATCAGGAGTTCGAGACCAACCTGGCCAACGTGGCAAAAACCCGTCTCTACTAAAAATATAAAAATTAGCCAGGCCTAGTGGTGCGCTTATGTAATCCCAGCTACTCGGGAGGCTGAGGCATCAGAATCGCCTGAATCTGGGAGGCAGAGGTTGCAGTGAGCCAAGATCATGCCACTGCACTCCAGCCTAGGGGATAGAGCAAGACTCTGTCTCAAAAAATAAAATAAAATAAATAAAATGTAACTGGGAATCTTGTTTTTATCTGGTAACACTCCCTAAGGTTGGACTAACTATGCCGAGACACTGAATTTGAAAGGCTTTTCTTTTCATTTATTTTTTAAGAGACAAACCTGTGTAACTCAGGCTGCAGTGCAATGGCTATTCACAGCGATGATCAGGGCTCACTGCAGCCTCAAACTCCTCAGGCTTAAGAGATGGTCCCACCTCAGCCTCCCAAGTAGCCGGGACTACAAGTACATGACACTGCGTCTGGTGTTCAGTGGTGCAATCATGGCTTACTGCAGCCTTGAACTCCTGGGCTCAAGCACTCCTCTTGCCTCAGCCTCCAGGGTAGCTAGAACTACATGTGTATACCACCATACCTGGCTTTTTTTTTTTTTCATTTTTTTATTTTTTATTTTTGTAGAGATGAGGTCTTAATGTGCTGCCCAGGCTGATCTCAAACTCCTGGGCTCAAGTGATCCTCCTATTTCAGTCTCCCAAAGCACTGAAATTACAGGCACGAGCCACCATGCCCAGCCTCTTTATTTCTTTAAGGAGGCTTATTTTTGAGTGTGGGTTAGGGAAGAGCCATGTGTGAAGTTGACTCTGGAACAGAGATGTCAAAGATGAGAAAGAGCTACCCATGACAAAAATGGGGGAATAGGATTCCTGGCAAATCCCTGCAAAGACCCTGGGGCTAGAAACGGTGCGGGGCATTGGAGGAGTCAAGGGAGGTGACACTTTTGGAGCTGAGTAATGGAGAGGAAAGTGATGGGCGCAGACTACACAGGGCCTTGGTCACGATGAAGGCTTTGGATGCTATTCTAAGTTAAAGGGAAAGCATGGGAAAGCTTTTCAGCTGGAAATGGCCAAACTGGGGACCGACTCTGGCTGCATGGATTTCTGAGCCTGGAGATGGCACAGAGGACCTGACATTGGCAGGAAAAGAAAAGAGGAGGAACAAGAACACGAGAAATTGCCTTAAAAGAGAGCTGGTCAGGTCTCGCCAGAAAAGTTCACGCAATAACAAACCAGCCGCCCTCAACAGACATCTCCACGTTTTCCCAGAGCTGCTCCCCAGCCAGGCAGCCAGAGGGAGGGGATGCCGACGGTGACAATGCTATCAATTTCCATTTTGCTTTTGCCAAATACAGAAAAGGACACTTCAAATACTTTTAAAAATAACTTCCAAACAACTCAAGGGTGGGAAAAAAAGAGACAGGTAAAAAAATTACAGTCTGCCTTCTTCAGAGTAGTGATAATGACAATAAGTAATACAAATAAGAGCAGCTGCCGGCTGGGCGCGGTGGCTCAAGCCTGTAATCCCAGCACTTTGGGAGGCCAAGACGGGCGGATCACGAGGTCAGGAGATCGAGACCATCCTGGCTAACACGGTGAAACCCCGTCTCTACTAAAAAATACAAAAAACTAGCTGGGCGAGGTAGCAGGCGCCTGTAGTCCCAGCTACTTGGGAGGCTGAGGTAGGAGAATGGTGTGAACCCGGGAGGTGGAGCTTGCAGTGAGCTGAGATTGCACCACTGCACTCCAGCCTGGGTGACAAAGCGAGACTCTGTCTCAAAAAAACAAACAAACAAAAAAACCAGCTGCTTTTGCACACATATTATGTCATCTGCTCCTTAGCGCTATATGAAGCTGGTAGGACAAGTCATGGTATCCCCATTTCATAGATAAGGAAACTGAGACCCAGAAATGTAGGATCCAACAGAGAAGAAATAATCAGGCGGGTGAGAAGCTATGCTTGTCTGGCCCCAAAGCCTAGGTTCCCCAAAGCCCTCTGCATTCTGATACGAGCCTAACCCCAGCCCAGCTCGTGGCTCTCAGCCGTCTTATCCTCGCAGCCCAGCTATGGGGAGCAAGGTACCTCCTACCATGTCCCTTGCAGCCTTCTTCCCTAGCTGACGCCTGCAGGGGCTTCCTGCCTGGAAAGCCTGTTCCTTTGCCCTTCTTCTCTGGAGGATTCACGTACCTCAGCACGTGTTCGACAAGTCACAGCACTGCAGGGACATCTGCCCCGGAGAGTAACATGATGCTAGAGTGGAATGGGCACAGCTTTGCCATTAGAATGCCTGAGTTCAAATCCCAGCTCAATCACCAACTGGCTGGGTATCCTTAAGCTCTTCCAAGGAGTGGGGGATAATCCAATCCATCCCCACCAGGATTCTGTGGGGATTAAATGAGATGCTGTATGTAAAACGTCAACACAGGGCCAGGTACAGTGGCTCACGCCTATAACACCAGCACATTGGGAGGCAGAGACAGGAGGATCGCTTGAGACCAGGAGTTTGAGACTAACCTGGGCAACACAGCAAGATTCCTATCTCTACAAAAAAAAAACTTCTTTGTAATTAGCTGGGTGTGATGGCGCATGCCTGTAATCCCAGCTACTTGGGAAGCTGAGGCAGAAGGATTGCTTAAGCCCAGGAGTTGGAAGCTGTAGTGAGCTATGATCGTGCCACTGAACTCCAACCATGGTGATAGAACTAGACCCAGTTCTGGAAAAAAAAATAAAAATAAAAAACACAGCACAGTGCCTGGCATACAGTCAGCACCTGATAAGCAGTAGCTGTGTTTTGGGGGTTTTTTCCATCTCTGAAAAAAAAATCAGCCATTTTTTTAAACTAGCTGGGTATAATGGCACATCCCTGTAATCCCAGCTACTTGGGAAGCTGAAGCAGGAGGATTGCTTAACCCCAGCAGTTTGAAGCTTCAGTGAGCTATGATTGTGACACTGAATTCCAGTCATGGTGACAGAACAAGACCCAATCTCTGAAAAAATAAAAAAATAAAAAAATAAGCACAGTGCCTGGCATACAGTCAGCACCTAATAAGTAGTAGCTGTTAGAATAAATAATTACTAAAGGCCCGGCATGGTGGTTTACGCCTGTAATCCCAGCACTTTCAGAGGCCAAGGAGGGTGGATGGTCTGAGGTTAGGAGTTTAAGACCAGCATGGCCAACACGGTGAAACCCCATCTCTGCTAAAAATACACACACACACATAAATCAGTGGGTGTGGTGGCATACGCCTGTAGTCCCAGCTACTTGGGAGGTTGAGGCAAGAAAATCGCTTGAACCAAAGATGCGGAGGTTGCAGTGAGCCAAGATCGCACCATTGCACTCCAGCCTGGGTGATACAGCAAGACTCTGTCTCAAAAAAATAAAAATCAAAAATCAAAAAAATCAAAAAAAAAAAAGAAAAGAGAAAGAAATAATAATTACAACAATTACAACACTTAAATCATGAGATTGAGTGTTCAACCATTCAATCAATTTTTATTGAACACCTACTACCTGCTAGGTACTTAGAGAAATAACAGGAAACAAGACACACGTGATTCTACCTTATGGAACTTATAAGAAGGAATATACTTATGATACAGTGAAAGAAACATATTTATTAGAAATCAAACATCAAAAGCATAAAAAGTGTTGAAGAGTGCTCTAAAAGAGCAGAGGTTTCTGTGAATCATCTACTTTATTTCATTTATTTATTTATGTATTTTGAGACAGAGTTTTGCTCTGTCACCCAGGCTGGAGTGATGGCATGATCTCAGCTCACTGCAACCTCTGCCTCCCAGGTTCAAGCAATTCTCCTGCCTCAGCCTCCCAACTAGCTGGGATTACAGGCACCCACCACCACGCCCGACTAATTTTTGTATTTTTAGTAGAGATGGGGTTTTACTATGTTGGCCAGGCTGGTCTTGAACTTCTGACATCAGGTGATCCGCCTGCCTCAGCCTCCTAAAGTGCTGGGATTATAGGCATGAGCCACTGCACTTGGCCCCGAATCATCTACTTTAGATTGAGGCATCTGAGAAGCGCTCAAAGGACATTTCAGTGGAGAATGGTGGGTGTGAAGGAGGGAGTCACCTAGGGACTGGGAAGGGACGGACCTTCGTAGGACAGAGGGCAACACGTGCAAAGCTTGAGCTGGGAGGTGAACGGAGAGCAATTCACTGGAGGAAGCAAGGAAGGGGAGATTTAGTTAGAGGAGACAGCCAGGATCGGAGCGTGCAGGGTCTGATAGTTTATTTCCAAGTTATTCTGAAATCAAAGAGAAGCAGGCTTTTAAGCTAAGAATGTAGCACACTGGCTGGTCTAGAAGAAGAGTTCAAAAAAAGTGTAAGCTCCCTTCCCTACCCTGAAACAGCCAAAGTAAATAAAAATGGCCCCTCCGTTTTGATTTATTTATTTATTTAGTTTTGCTTTCTAACTGTTTTCTTCAAAGAAAAAAAAAAAAAAGACTACAGACTAGAGGAGTGAGTGGGGGTGGAGGGGAAAGGGGTGAAATACTCAAAACATGTTCAAAATCAAACGAGCCAGAAACTCCTAGCTGAAAATTTTCTCTCTAGATCTCGGCAGGAATCAGTGGAACCATGAGAAACAGAGCTGAAAGCAGCAGAGTCCGGAATTATTTCTCTAAGCAAGACCCAGATGCCAGGCAGGTAGTGAAATTGCTCCTGCCCCACCTCCATCCTTGCTGCCTGAGAACAGAGTCTGCCAACTCCTCCTGACAAGAGACTGACCCCTCATGGCCACTGCAGGCTGGAAGTCATAAGCCTGAACCACTTCGATACCATGAAAGCAAAATGTATGGTTGGCAAAAAGCAAACAAACAAACAAACAAACAACTGGTTACTGGCAAGTGCAGAACCACAGTCCGGGTCGATGACAAATTATCCAGCATGAAGCTTGGTGTGACTCAGGCCCTTCTTAGTCCTCTAAAATTCATCACATTTTTTTATTCGTGATGCTATTTACAATAGATGCCAAGAAATATATATAACAAGATTATAGAATATAAATTTAAAATTAGGACTAAAGAAGTATCATTTAGAATAAGAGGTAAAAGCAGAAGAACAGGGCAGGATGGAAGGTAGAATAAAGATATATAGGCCAGAAGGCCAGTTACTAAACTGGAATTGAGAACATGGTGCTGAGTTCCCTGGTGGCCAAGTCAAAAAGGGCAGTGGATGATGTTCTCATGGTCCACAAAAAGAAACACACTTAACTTTGCGGAACAAGCACTGTCCTGTCATGTGACCTCAGATAAGTGATTTAACCTACTTAGTCTTAGCTGCCTCATTTCCAAAAAGTTAGTGAAACTATTGAATGTTTAGGTAAAAAGTTGTAATACAAAACAAGAATGGGGAAAGGATTCCCTATTTAATAAATGGTGCTGGGAAAACTGGCTAGCCATATGCAGAAAATTGAAACTGTGCCCCTTCCTTACACCTGTTACAAAAAAAAAATTCATTTAAGATGAATTAAAGACTTAAATGTAAGACCTAAAACCATAAAAACCCTAGAAGAAAACCTAGGCAATACCATTCATGACACAGGCATGGGCAAAGGCTTCATGACTAAAACACCAAAAGCAACTGCAACAAAAGCCAAAATTGACAAATGGGATCTAATTAAACTAAAGAGCCTCTGCACCGCAAAACAAACTATCATCAGAGTGAACAGGCAGCTTACAGAATGGAGAAAAATTTTGCAATCTATCCATCAGGCTAATATCAAGAATCTACAAGGAACTTAAACATATTTACAAGAAAAAAACAAACGACCCCACCCAAAAGTGGCCGGAGGATATAAACAGACACTTCTCAAAAGAAGACATTTATGTGGCCAACAAACATGTGAAGAAAAGCTCATCATCACGGGTCATTAGAGAAACGCAAATCAAAACCACAATGAGATACCATCTCATGCCAGCTAGAATGGCAATTATTAAAATGTCAGGAAACAACAGATGCTGGAGAGGATGTGGGGAAATAGGAATGCTTTTACATTCAACCATCATGGAAGACAGTGTGGCGATTCCTCAAGGATCTAGAACCAGAAATACCATTGACCCAGCAATTCTATTACTGGATATATACCCAAAGGATTATAAATCATTCTACTATAAAGACACATGCACATGTATTGTTTATTGCAGCACTATTCATAATAGCAAAGACTTGGAACCAACCCAAATGCCCATCAATGACAGACTGGATAAAGAAAATGTGGCACATATACTCCACGGAATACTATGCTGCCATAAAAAAGGATGAGTTTGTGTCCTTTCCAGGGACATGGATGAGGCTGGAAACCATTCTCAGCAAATTAACACAGGAAGAGAAAACCAAACACCACATATTCTCACTCATAAGTGGGAGATGAACAATGATAACATATGGGCACAGGGAGAGGAACATCACACACTGGGGTCTTTCGAGGGGTGGGGGGCAATGGGAGGGATAACATTAGGAGAAATACCTAATGTAGATGACGGGTTGATGGGTGCAGCAAACCACCATGGCACATGTATACCTATGTAACAAACCTGCACGTTCTGCACATGGATCCCAGAACTTTGTAAGTATAACAATGATAATAATAAGCAAGAATGGCTGATCTTTTAGCTTAGACTCTAAAATAAGGATCCCAAACTCAAATGTCTATCATGCCCAGTGAGCAACAAAAATAAGAGAAGCCACCTCAGCATAACACAATATGGAGTAGTGGGGACTGTGGTAAACCAGAAAGCCCAGGTTCTGTCTACAGAGGGAAGCTGCTTCTCATTTTCAACTGCTTGTTGTCCTGTCGGAATGTGGGCCCACTTTGCCCTGTCTTGTGATTTTTAAGAGGAGCTTGAAATCAGCATTTTTAATGTAAATACTTCTAATTTTTAAACATTTGCTCTTAACTCAAATTGACTTAAAGCAATGTACAGGTCAAACACAGCCTCATCTGAAGGCCAGTTTCAGAAAGAAATAGCAAATTCCTGTAGAGTCTTACCCATGAATTTTTCTATCTCCAGGTTAGATTGCAATCCCCAGACCCAAACTTCATCCAGCTAAGTATCTCAAAGAAGCATTTCTCAATGAAGATCTGATGCTTTTGGAATCGCATTTTGCACACATTGTTCAGTCCCTACGGTATCTTAGAGACAGTGAAGGATACACCAGGGTAATAAGTCTCCACCAAGTAGCCAGACAGGCCTGGCTGCATACTCCATCAGAACGCTGGACAGCTCCCCGGGCATTCTCAAGGTTTGGCATTATCTACAGAAAAAGCCCTTTCATCAACTTTAAGGCATATTTCTGGATTTTCTACTGGAAGGCAGAAAATGCCCATTCCTCCCCAAGTCCTTCTTCCTCTATGCAGCCCCCTGGATAAGGTCTTCTTCAGGGAACCCTGCCACTCTGTTTAGTGCAACAAGCCCTTGTCAAATGTTCGTTGTAAATAATGGAAAGTGAATTAATCTGACCAGGGTTCACGTTAAAGTTCTCCCATCCACCAGCTGTGTGATCTTGGGCTGATCCCTGCGTGCCTGTTCCCTCATCTATATAAGATGAGTGATATGGTTTGGCTCTGTGTCCCCACCCAAGTCTCATCTGGTAGCTCCCATAATTCCCATGTGTTGTGGGAGACCCGGTGGGAGATGATTGAATCATGGGGGACAGGTCTCTCCCATACTGTCCTCATGATAGTCAACGGATCTCACGAGATCTGGATGGTTTTAAAAATGGGAGTTTCAGTCGGGCACGGTGGCCCATGCCTGTAATCCCAGCACTTTGGGAGGCCAAGGCAGGTGGATCACCTGAGGTCAGGAGTTCAAGACCAGCCTGGCCAATATGGTGAAACCCCATCTCTACTAAAAATACAAAAATTAGCCGGGCATGGTGGCATGTGCCTATAGTCCCAGCTAATTTTTTGTATGTTTAGCAGAGGCACCGTTTCACCATGTTGGCCAGGCTGGTCTCGAACTCCTGACCTCAAGTGATCCACCTGCCTCGGCCTCCCAAAGTGCTGGATTACAGGCATGAGCCACCGTGCCCAGCCTAAAACTGTTTTTCTTGACTTCTTTTTTTCCTATCATCTTTTCAACAGGAATCTCACTACATAAAGCAAAGCACTCCTGAATAACCAGAGTCCGTCAGACTCAGGCTGGGCCCTTCTCATCTGTCAGTCTGTGCAGCGCTTCTTCCTCCAAGGAAACACACACACCCGTCTAAAGCCCTGATTTATGTCTCTGCCATTCCTGACTGTCAGCTAGTGGTATATGTCCCTCCTTTCCCACCTGGGCCCCAACCCTGCCTCTGGATTGAGGTTGCTGACTGCAGCTTGGCAATCCATCCTTCTCTTTGGTCCAGAACAATTCTCCAGGGTGTCATGTCCTCAGATTCCACAGCCTTGGGATCTTTTCCTTTTAAGCTTCAAACGGATTGTCTCAGATGTTTAAATATAGCTGGTGCCTGGCTCTTGCCTGATTATTTTGGAGGTGATATTGGTCAGGTCTCTTTCTGTTGCAAAGTGAGACCAACTGGACTCAGTTAAGCAAATAGTGAATTCATTGGTTCATGTATCTGAAGAGTCCAGGGGTAGAACTGGTTTCAAGTACACTTGGATTCAGGAGCTCAAACAATACTTTGGGATCAACTTCTCCAACTCCTGATTCTGCTTTCCTCCTGGTGGGGCCATATGGTGGCTTCTGGGGGCTCCAGTTGTTAAAAGATGAGTGGATGCCTCCAGACATAATAAAACTAGAGTTATATGGAACAGCATAAGCATAGGCCGGGGAGTTCTACCTTCACTCCTCACCTACACACACCATTTTGCTTATTTTGTCCTGTTCAGTCCTGCAGGGAGGCTCCCTTTCTCAATCTTTGGTTCCGCTTATGCCACAGCTCCCAGCCCCACCTTCTCAACTCCCACGAAGCCGCCTTGTCTCCCTCCCCGAGCTAAAGCAGAAGCCCCACCTCTTCCTGTTTACAAAGCCCTACGAGTCTTCACTTCCTGCCCAGAGGGAAGCTGTCAACCCTCAGGTCATTGGTGGTGTATATTTGACAGTCAGATCCTGCACCCAATGAATGATGGAGGTGGTTCGAGTATTAGCCCCATCAATTTCTTCTCTTAATGCTTTTTGTTGAAAGTGATAGAAGTGCAACTGACTGGAAGGATACTAAAATATCTTTAATTATTGCTAATATTATTATTAGATAGAATAACCTGTTGTTGTTGTTGTTAGAAACATTTACAAAGCATTTAATCCCTTCTAGGTACCATTCCAGCACTTTGCATGTATCTCATTCGACCTTCACAACCATCCTTTGAGGTGCGTATTCTTATTCATTCCATTTTATTTATTTATTTATTTATTTATTTATTTATTTATTTGAGATGGGGTCTTGCTCAGTCACCCAGGCTGGACTACAGTGAGGTGATCCTAGCTCACTGCAGCCTCAACCTCCTGGGGTCAAGCAATCCTTCCACCTCAGCCTGCAGAGTAGCTGGGACCACAGGTACACACCACCACATGTGGCTAATTTTTTGAATTTTTTTGTAGAAATAGGGTCTCCCTATATTGTCCAGGCTAGTCTCAAACTCCTGGGTTCAAGCAATCCTCCCACCTTGGCCTCCCAAAGTGAGCCACTGTGCCTGTCTATTCCATTTTATAGAAGACAAAAACAGCTGTCACACACCTAGTCAATGAGCCAGGATTAGAACCCAGTATTTGGTCTGACCCAGAGTCTGCACCCATCACCATTAGACTATAATCAGAGAATAGGTAACTGGAAGGGCAGGAGTGTAAAGTGTAACTGAAACCAAGCTCTTGAATTTCAAATGGACTCTTCCTCTCTGCCTCTGCCAACTTTTCTCTTCTCACAGCAGATGAGCTTCCCTCCTGTTGGCAGGAGATGTGGGTCCCTACAGCCTCCAGCCTCACTTCCTGCAGCTTCCACCACAGACAAGGACCCACATACAGTCTCTCCAATTCCAAGTTCAAAATCTGGCCCCACTTGGGTCATGGGCCAATCTCTGGGCCAGGCACCTGTGGACAGGGAGGGTAGGGTGCTAGGGTTTCAGGGCTTTGGGGTAAAATCAATCCATGGTAGGTAGAGGCAGGACCCCACTAAGGGTCAACATGGCAGGGATGGAAGAGGAGGTGAAAGCAGTTCTCATGAGAAAGAATGCATGTTAGGACACTAGTATTTACTTCATCTGAAAGCAAGGGAAACTTGCCAGGAAGCCTCAGTGGGAAGAAGCCAGTTGGCCAAGGTTCCAGAGCGACACTTCCAGCTGTGGCCCTTAGACATCTAGTCCAGATGCTGAACGTCACTCCCTCAAAAGTGGGCAAGCAGATTTAATAAGGGACTGAAGGGGACCATCCTCCCGGACTCCCACAAAGAGACATTAGCAAGCATTATCATCCCGCTCTGCCCGCCTGGATGAAATATGAAAGGGGTCTTTGAAGACACATCCAGGGTGTTTAGCAAACGCTCCAGAATGGCTCATCTGAAAACATCGCCTGAAAAAAAGCACAGGACTCAGGACTCGTTGTATAATCCATTATATTTCACAGTTGAAATTTTGGCAGGAGGTGGGCTAAATTTCCATTCGCTTTCACTTCATTCTGTTTGTCAGTTCCACTGGCTTCCTCCACTCCTCAATCGTAAGTTACATCGCAAGAATCCCAGGGTGGTGGGGCAAGAAAGCAGGCTTCACAATCCGTCGGAATTGGGTTTGAATCTTGGCTTTGCCACTTGCTAGCTGGCTGATCTTGGAAAAGTTATTCAACCTCTGTGAACCTCAGTTTTTGTTTTGTTTGTGTTTTTTGTTTTTTGTTTTGAGACAGGGTCTCACTCTGTCACCCAGGCTGGAGTGCAGTGGTGCAATCTCAGCTATGACCTCCACCTCCCAGGTTCAAGCGATTCTCCTGCCTCAGCCTCCCGAGTAGCTAGGATTGCAGGTGGCACCACCATGCCTTGGCTAATTTTTATATTTTTAGTAGAAACAAGTTTTTGCCATGTTGCCCCGGCTGCTCTCGAACTTCTGACCTCAGGTGATCTGCCCACCTAGGCCTCCAAAAGTGCTGGGATGGCAGGTGTGAGTCACTGCGCCTGGTCAGTTTTTTTACCTGAGAAGTAAAAATCCCAACACCTACCTTGTGAGGTAGTTAAGAGGATTATACGTAATACAGGGAAAACTCTAGATTAGTCAGGATGGAATGACTACGCTGCAATGTCAACTAAATCCTCAAGCATCAGAGACTTTAGTCCAACAAAGGGCTTTTTTCTTACTTATTCCAAGTTCCTTCCCCTTCTGTAGAGTAACTCCTCTATCATGGGACAAAATAAAGCCAGTCACCAAGAGATGCTGGCACCAGCAGAGGAGACAGATGAACAGACACAGAAAGCATCTTGGTGTCGTGTTACTGAGTCCCTGGTTCCTGCCACAAGGCGCTGGTCCATGCGGCTCCTCCCTCTCTTCTGTGAGTCCCTAAGTTCTAGGTTTGCTTACAAGTGTTCCGTGTGTGCTTCAGTCGCTTGTAACTGGGTTTTGGGTTACGAGCAGGACAACAAGAGCCTCTGCTACACATGCCCAAGATCACACAACTGTGCAGAGGACACCTAGGAAAATCCAGCGCAGTTACAAGGGATTGAAGCCCAATCTGAACAATTTGCTGATTCCTCTGATGTAAATATTTCCATGATGGCCAATTTCAAGCTACCAATGTATGCCAGCTGGCTTGCAAAATTCCCAAAAATTTAATGCTTGGTTCTTGTGGACTGGTACAAGCCAATTCCAGCACACCGCTAGCCAGAGGGTTATGGGCAGGACAACAAGGGCATCTGCTGCACATGCCCAAGGTCACACGACTGCAGAGAGCATGACTGGCATCATTCAGCACAGTGGGGTATGATTCCAGGACTATGGTCTTTACCTTCTACTGTGGTGGGTGTTATTCATCCTTATCCCTTGACCATGCACAGACTGTGGTGATGAACCGGCATTGGGCAGGGGAAAGGAGATGCCAGTGCCACAAAGAGGAGGGCAGAGACATGGATGATTATTGAGCAGGATCTTGCAAATCATACAGTCTGGCTCCACATTGAATGCTGGACTCCTCCTGAAGCACCCCTTCCAAGTGATCATCCGGCCTTGACTTGGACAGTCCTGTGAAGGAGGAGCTTACCACACCTCTTACAGAGGATCTGCCTCCTAGGAGTCTCGCATCACCAGACTATGTTGGGATTCAAACAGCCAACCGCCTGTTAAAGAGAAGTCATTGCCGTGCGTCCAGGGCAATAGATGGATTTGTCGCTGGAGGAAGGCACTTGAAGAATGAGCAAGCTGCTGGATCAGACACGTGGAGCAGATGAAGTGCCTGGGCCCAGACCCACTTCTGCAATGGCTCCTTTTGTCAAAGCCACTCAGCAAAAGCGAGACTATCCCATGATAAATGTTGATCTGGATCGCAGGCAGGGTTCTCTCACTGACGGGGCTTCAGGACATCTCCCAGGATGAAAGATGATGACGGTGCTCAAACTCTCTTGGGTATAAGAATCACCAGGAAGTGCCCTGGGTCCCAGCCCAGATCTTCACTGTATAGGTCTGAGACTTGCCCTGAGACCTGCCTATCTCTCAAGGTGGAGCCAGTCTCATGGGCATACAACGTTCAGAAGGGTCCTGTGCTTGGTTTAATGCTCTGTTCTCATTATGTTCACATTCTTAATAATTTGTTTTTGTTTTTTTGAGACAAGGTCTCACTCTGTCACCCAGGTTGGAGTGCAATGGCATAATCATAGCTCATTGCAGCCTCAACCTCCCTGGACTCAAACAATCCTCCCACCTCAGCCTCTTAAGTAGCTGGGATTACAGGCGCCCACCACTATGCCCAGCTAATTTTTGTATTTTTGGTAGAGACAGTGTTTCACCATGTTGGCCAGGCTGGTCTCAAAACCCTGACCTCAAGTGATCCTCCTGCCTCGGCCTCCTAAAGTGCTGGGATTACAGGCATGAGCCACCACCCCTGGCCTATTTTCACATTCTTAATAATTTTATTAAAAAAAAAATTTTTTTAGAGACAGGATCTCACTATGTTGCCCAGGCTGGACTCACACTCCTGGGCTCCAGCAATCCCCATGCCCCAGCCTCCTGAATAGCTGGGACTACAGGCACATGCCACCATGCTCGGTCCTTAATATTTTTTAAAGCTAAAGACCCTGCATTTTTATTTTGCACTGAGCCCCATGCATTATATAGCTGGTCGCAGCTGGCGGTCTCCAAACCATACTTAAACAGCAATGGATTAAGGAATGATGTCAAGTGTAAATGTGAACACACTTCAAATAGTTCAGCTTACATTTACGGAACACCTAGTATGTGCTGGGCACTGGTGCCAGGCAGGCTAGAACACAATGGTCACTGAGCCCAAAGGCTGTTCTCGAGGAATTCACAGGTGAGTGGAGGATCTTAGTTTATTCATTCAGCCTTTACGTAGCTGGCAGTGTGCCTAGGGCTGAGCATCCAGCCTTAAACAAAAGACCAGGCTCTGCTGTGGGAGGACCTCTTAAGGGTGAAGGATTCCGCCACCACCAAAAACTGGGGAATAAAACTGAACTAAGAGTTAACAATAAAACAAGCACCTAACAGATCAGAATTAGGATTTTCAAAAATCAGAGACAGGCCCCGTAAAAGTATGATAACCTAGGCAACATAGCAAGACCCTATCCCTACCGATAAATAAGTAAATTAGCTGAGCATGGTGGCATGTGTCTCTAATCCCAGCTACTTGGGAGGCTGAGGTGGGAGGATCACTTGAACAGGGGAGGTTGAGGCTGCAGTGAGCCAGGATCATGCCACTGCACTCCAGCTTGGGTGACACAGTGAGGCCCTGTCTCAACAACAACAGCAAAAAAGCAAGATGGAGCCGTGAGCTCTGAAGGTAGACATCTTTGAAAAGAGATGAAATTTCTCTGAAACGAATTTTCAGTACCAAGAACCACCCTCAAACTAGAATGGCTCCCCAGTCACTGTCCTGTCACCCAGTTCTGCTTTCTTCATGGCACTTGTCACTAAGATGACCCCATGTATTTATCTGTGTGTTTACTTCAGCAACGTGTGTCTTCCCACTAGAATATAAGGTTCCGTGAGAGTGAGGACTCTGTCTTTTTTTTTTTTTTTTTTTGATAAGGGTCTCACTCTGTCACCCAGGCTGGAGTGCAGTGGCACAGTCTTGGCTCACTGCAACCTCTCCCTCCTGGGTTCAACTGATTCCTTTGCCTCAGCCTCCTGAGTAGCTGGGACTACAGGCATGTGCCACCACACCCGGCTAATTTTTGTATTTTTAGTAGAGACGGGATTTTGCCACATTGGCCAGGCTGGTCTCAAACTCATGACCTCAAGTGATCCACCCACCTCGGCCTCCCAAAGTACTGGGATTATAGGCGTGAGCCACCGCGCCCGGCCAGGAGTTTGTCTTTTGGTATTCACTATATCCCCAGGTCTAGACCACTGCCTGGCACATAACAGGTACTCCCTACATTTTTGTTGAGTGAATAAATGATTTTGTCCTCCCTGGTAAAGACAAAAGAGGAGGCTAAATTGCAGTTGATATGACTTAGCCAGATATACACATATAAACACTTCCTACCCTAAAGGATTGGGAGCCTGAAAAAGGCTATCGTAATAAACTAAGGAACCATGTTACAGCTAACTTGTTTTTAAAACGATAGCACCCAATGCTGGGTATTGTGAGTATCTTTGTGGTTGGATACCAACTCTTTGAAGAGCAATAAGGTATGAAGTGTCAAAAGCTGTAAAAATGTTCACTCATTAGACTTGGCATTCCCACTCCTGAGAATTTAAAGAAATAATTCAAGAGTAGCAAAGAGTTTTTGCATAAAGGTGCTTATTGTTTTATTATCAGAAAAAAAAAAAAAAAAACTAGAACAAGTTAACTGTCTGACAGTTGGTGTACACGGCCTGTAACCATGATCATTATGAAAACTCGGCCGGGCGCGGTGGCTCAAGCCTGTAATCCCAGCACTTTGGGAGGCCGAGACGGGCGGATCACAAGGTCAGGAGATCGAGACCATCCTGGCTAACACGGCGAAACCCCGTCTCTACTAAAAACACAAAAAATTAGCCGGGCGAGGTGGCGGCGCCTGTAGTCCCAGCTACTCGGGAGGCTGAGGCAGGAGAATAGCGGGAACCCGGGAGGCGGAGCTTGCAGTGAGCTGAGATCTGGCCACTGCACTCCAGCC